>NC_142744.1:5970000-6045000 GCF_051943395.1 Hippocampus bargibanti | reverse complement strand
CTTTATTGCCTCTGAGGGAAGCATGCAATAGAGGGAAAGGAGACAAGGACATAACAAAAGATTGTGACCATAAAATGCAATTTTCTTTGTCTGCTCCTGTCCTTTCTTACTCCCTTTTTTATTGTTGTTTTTTGCGTTGAATATTTTCAGAAGTGGTTGCGCACATAGTAATAATGCGCTTAAAAACCCGCAATGATCTTCCCAAATGAAAACGTGAGAAAAGGGCTTTTATTACCTGTAGTACTTCTTGTTATCTTGATGGTTGCTCTCGTTATCAGTCAGATTCAAAGAAGCCAAAGAAACGCTCGACACCGAGTAGCCTCGAGGACGCACCCCTTCAAAATAACATTACACTGGTTAAGCATGATTTTTTTAAACCGTATTTTCCAGTGTATATATCATTATACAGACGCTCCCCTACTTACGAACATTCGAGTTACAAACAACAGTACATATGAACCTTTTTATAGTAACGTATTAGTATTCTTTCAAGTTGTACATGTACATATCTTTATAGAGCATATATTTTTTAATGTTTATTTTTCAGTACAAACCAATACGAGTTACGTATACAAGCCTTAAACATACTTATATAAACCTTAAACATACTTATATAAGCTGTACAGGACAACCGACGTCGCCGGACAAGTTGTGTCCATAATTTGTAAAATGGCTTCAAATGACTTCTACTGAGCGTCTTTTACAAAGATTCCACCGCATATAGCTATATTTTAAGTTTTAAGACTTGCGCTGAATATTCAGGAAGTCTTGTTTTTGATTTGGTAACGTACGTGACGTCACTAAAAGGACCGCCCTTTACCGTAAAAAAGATGCATTGTAGCGGTCCTTCCATCACGTCAATGTATTTTGCTGTACGTGTTTGGTCTGAGGACCTCGTGTTGCACCCAAAAGCCGCCAGAAGGCCAGAAGAGGGCGTCCAAGCGCCATATAAGGAATTTATCAGCCTGTGGAAACGGAGGTGGCCACAGGAGGTCGTCATGTTGTGCCTCTTTTATTGGGTGAGAGATTTTCCCCCAATGTTGCCTCAAAATGGCACAAATAAATTCTTTAATCGATTGCAAACATGTATGCTTTCCTCTTCAGAACTATTTGAATCATATTCATCACTGAATGTGTAACAAGAAAGCACATTCTCCGAATCTGAGGCCATTGTTTTGATTCACAAGTAATGCAAGACGTCTTGGCGTGACGTCACAAACTGGGGGCGGGACTTTCTGAAAATGCCCAATTCTCAGCTCAATTTTTTTGCAGATTTTGGACACTTTAAGTCATTTTTATTGGTGTTTTGCATTTGAATAAAAATACATACTGCATGTTTTGGGTATTTTAGATGCTATAAAACGTTTTTCTGGTGTCAGTTAAAAAAACTAAAAAGTGACGTCGGTTGTCCTTTAAACATACATTCCATACAAAATATTGCACTGAAGCAACTCACGAACAAATTCACCCTACGAACGACCATTCGGAACGTATCTAGTTTGTAAGTTGGGGAGGGACTGTATTTTCAAACTTTTTCCATATACGTATAAGGTGCACCGGACTATAAGGTGCACCCTCAATTAATGAAAAAAATATTTTCCAAATATAATATATACATTTACAATGGAGTCTGTGTCTGTCTGCTGACAGTAGTTGCAAGAACTGATGTGGCTCAATATGACTTGACATATAAGGCGCACCTGCGTATAAGGCGCGTGGTTTGAAAAGAAATCAAAGCTTTTCGGTGCGCCTTATACACTGGAAAATATGCACATTAATTTTTTTCACATGGGATTTGCACATCACCCACCTGTTCCTCTCAGAGAGGGAGCGGAGGAATCCATAACATCCCTATGCATGGACTTTGGACGAGGCTTCTTTTGACTTCCACACCTGGGCTTGACTATTTTATCCATGTCCTCCATCAGCTTGAGCTGTTTTCTCCGAAGATACTCATTCTTGATGTATTCTCTTCTCTCTCTTTCGTCGTCCCTTTTCTGTTGCTCTTCCTCTGCTTTCAACCTAATGGGCGGGAACGTTCATCGATGTTAAATAAAATAGCAGATACTTGATTAATTACATTCACTGTGGGGTGCCGGGTAGTACAATTAAATTCTTTCCACAAGATTTTTCCCATGTAAAATATGGATTACAAATGGTTTCAAAACGAAGACACAGTGAAAACGACGAACCGAGCGGCTTCCTTCTTCTGCTCCTGGTCCAGTTCCTGCTGTAGTTTCTTCTCCTGTGCCTCCTTTTCCCTCCTCAGCCTCTTCTCCAGGAGAGCTGCTTTTTTTGCCGCCATGTCCTCTTCATTTTTTGCATCATCCTGGTGTTAGACGAATAGTGAAAAACATGATCGTCATTAGATTAGATTAGATGAGCCTTTATTTGTCTGGAGAAATTTACATTTCACAGCAGAAATTTACATTTCACAGCAGGAAAAAAACAAAATACAGCAGCTGCTGTAAAGGTAGCCACTCACGCGGTGCCGTCTTGAAGTCAAAAACAAAACAAAAAAACAAATAATGTGACCCAATAGAAAGGACAGAGACAGTCATTCAATCTTAAGCACTTTCTGCAACCTCTTTGTTACATGAAGCAGTTCTAGATGAAAAAGGAGATCCACTGGTGAAAAGGACATCAAAGCCTCCTTTTCACCAGTGGATCAAAGATGGTCATGGTGGAATGTGCACATCGGCTACAAGCTAAGTTTTGAAAGCAAACATGAAGCTGTAGCAACCATTGACAAAAAGAGATTGGCCCATATCTCTTGTCCCACGTAAATCCACTTCAACTCCAAGCCGCGACAGTTCCACATTGGTGCTCTGCGCTGATGCTCCTTTCTTCTTTCATAATAATAGTAGATGTATAGTACGAAAAAACAAATCTGTGATGCAGCTTGGGATGAAGAAGGAGAACACGACTGCAGTTTCAGTCACTGGGTGCATTGAGCATAACATTGCCCATAAGTAGATTCAGAGAGTAAACAAACAGCGCCTCTACTGGTTACAGGGTAGTATTGCACACAATGAAATCTATCAAAGATTTGGATTTTAATAATGATAATAACTACATTTTATTAATAAGCGCCTTTCTAAACTCTCAAGGTCACTTTACAGTCACAGGATAAGTTTTTCTGTGGGTGAGCAGCGACAGCGCCAGCGTTCACTCAACCCGGAAGTTAATAAATAAAAAGCTAGCTAGCCAGCTAGTAGATAGCCAACAGATAGCGAGCTAGATAGCTAGCCACCTGGATAGCTTTATAACTAATAGCTAGCTAGATAGATAGTTAGTTAGCTAATACACTGCATGTCACTATAAAATACACAGATAGATCTAGATATCTGCTAATTGGCTATCTAGCGGATAGCTAATAGATAGCCAACACAGCTACTAGATAGCCAGCCTCTTAGCTATATAGCTTCTAGCTAGATAGCTAGTTAGCTAATACACTGAATGTCCCAAATTTAATAATATAATAATAATAATAATAATAATAATAATAATAATAATAATAATAATAATTGTAGTCACAACTCACCTTAAAAAAGAACCCACAGCACATCTTCTGGTCCTCTTCAGTTTCTCCAGTTGTCTCCTGAGCTTGGCTCTCTGAAGTCCAGAGTCCAGATAGCGTCACCTCCCTGAGTTCTTTCTTTTCCTGATGGTGTTTGTTGTTGCCTTGGATCTCAGAGAAGGGTTGACACAAGACCTCCGAAGTCCTTGACTTTTCATTTCTTTGCCCGCTATATTCCGGCTCTACTGATTCTTCTTCTTCCTCTCTGACTGCGGGAGGTTGAGGCGTACTAGCACAATTCTTCTCCACAACCTCTTCTTTGCTCTCCTTGGTCTCCAAGCGCTTGCTATTCCTGGATTCTTCGTCGGGGCTCAGATACGCAAATGAGCTGGTGTGCGTTTGGCTGGACGTAAACCGCCTCAGTCTAGGTAAGCTGTCCACTGATGTGGGGGTGTTGAGCATTCGGTTGATGGGGGTGATCTTCAGCTCATTCGGACGCGGTGTTCGAGGTGTCCTGGCGTGGAATGAGGCAGGCCGTCGCTTAAGGCCGGCAGAGGGGCGACTGACGGGATTAGCGGAACCGGACGAGGACAAAACGGGGGATAAGGAACCCACCGATCCTCTGGCGGACGCTCGGCCTGTGACACTGCTGCTGCGCAACTCACGAAGCTGCCTGGGGAGGGGGAAAAAATCATCAAGCAGTTTGGTTTATGTTGTTAATATTTATTTATCATCTAAATCTTATGTGTCAAAGTCAAGTCAGTCAAGGCCCAGGGACCAAATCTGGCCCGCCACATCATTTAATTCGGCCCGCAAAAGCAAATCTATTTGCTGTATATTTACTATTAGCTATCTAGCTCGCTATCTATTAGCTATATAGCAACTAGCTATCGAGCTATCTATTAGCTATGTCCTTGAGAATTTTGAAAGGCGCTTACAAATACAATGTATTATTATTGCTATATATTAGCTATCTAGCTCGCTATCTATTAGCTATATAGCTATCTATTAGCTATGTCCTTGAGAGTTTTGAAAGGTGCTTATAAATTCAATGTATTATTCTCATTATTATTAGCTAGATAGCTAGCTTTCTATCAATTTGAGTTACTTCCGGGTTGAGTGAACGCTATCCAGTCGTCATGTCGGAAGTTGAATAAATCAGAAGGGCTATGGTATGAAATCAGCATTTAGTGTGAATATTTATTGATTTATTTATCTAGCTATCCAGCTATCTTTCTAGCTAGCTACAATATCTATCTATTAGTTATATAGCTATCTAGCTGGCTGGCTAGCTATCTAGCAAGTTAGCTATTAGCTATCTATTGGCTAGCTAGCTATCTTTCTATCTATTTGAGTCACTTCCGGTTGAGAGAACGCTGGCGCATGTAGGTGCCACAGCTCACCCACAGAAAAAAAAACTTATCCTGTGACTGTAAATTGACGTTGAGAGTTTTGAAATGTGCTTATAAATGAAACGTATTATGATTATTAAAACAAACTTGTAAAATTCCATGACGCTTGCTAAAGTCCGAACCAAAATGTCAATTTGTTGTATGTAAACCACAATAACAGTCATTATTCTTGACTTCAAATTTGAAAACTAGTTATTCATTCATTTCTTGTGCGTTATGTATGTAATATGTGATGTGGATTAAACATTCAAATGGCTTCACCAAATTCATCATGGCCCCCCAGAGAAGAAAGCGTAACTACAATATGGCCCGCGGCAAAACATGACTTTGACACCCTTGATCTAAAAATCGATATTCTCACTTCATAATAAAAACAAAATAATGGCTTTCATCATCGTCTTATTGAGGTAGCAATCATACTGGTACGGTTCTGGTGGGCTACCTGTGCGGCGATGGCGCATGGGGAGGAATGACCCAAGCTTTTTGCTGTTGTTCTTTCATGGACATGATCCTCTCCTGCTGTTGAGCCAGTCGTTGCATCTCTGTCTGAAGGAAGCCCAGTGACGTGTTCAGCCTTTCGATTGAGCGAGTGTACTCCGCAAGGTCCGACTCCACTGGGGTTAAAACAGCATCACATAAACAATTAGGCTATCGAATGCATTGTTGGAATTTATAGATACCATTTGAATATAGAATAGATGTTTAATAATAATAATTAAAAATAATAAAAAATAATAATAATAATAAATGTTATTTATAAGTGCCTTTCGAAACTCTCAAGGACACTTTACAGTCACGGGATAAGAATTTTTTTTCTGCGTGTGAGCAGTTTAAGGCTTATATAAGTATGTTTAAAGGACAAATGAATAAGGCGATGGTGAATCGTTGTGTGTTGCACCAAGACTACCAATTGCTGTAACACCAAACAGAAGTTGACACAAATTCCCAGCAGACAAATCAGCCCATTTCCAACGGAGCTTGGCCGCCATCATGTGCATTTTCTGGGAGCTACATTTGAGTCCAGATGGCTTGAATTGATACGGAGGAACTTCTTTAATCGAATGCAAACGTTTATGCTTTCCTCTTCAGATCTATTTGAATCACATTCATAACTGGATGAGTAGCAAGAAAGCATCTTCTCCGAATCTGAACTCTCTGAAACCATTGTTTTGATTCTGGAGCAAGGCAACACGAACTGGTGTCGGGACTTTCTGAAAATGCCCAATTCGCAACTCATTTTGTTGTAGTTTTAGCACACTGTCATTTTTACTGGTGTTTTGCATTTGACTAAAAATATCAGCCTGCGGTGTTTGGGTATTTTAGATGCTATAAAACGTTTTTCTGATGTCAGTTAGGAAACAAAACAATGGCGTCGGTTGTCCTTTAAAGTTTAATGGCTAACAAATACGTGCCGCTAAGAGTTTATTGCCAGCGTGTCAAAACATATCGATCAATATTTTGTTGAAAGATGATCAATAACAGTCAATTACACTAACAAGCAGATGCGCCGGCATACAATCTTAAAGTGATTATGGACTGCTTTTTTCAATATTGATGTCATCTTGCTACGTTCCCCACCTGCATCTTCACAGGGAGATTTAGGAGCCGCACCATCAGGCTTGCATCTCTCCGCCCTCTCCAAGCTGCCGTGGCTGCTTAGCGTCTTTGTCGAAGGCGATTGCGCTTCGAGCGGACTCGTGACTCCTTTTCTCCGCACGACATTCAGAAAGGCCGTTCTGCCCATCTTCTGACGGTGCCGCGTGAAGGCTTCCTCCACCTGCGGAGAAGATCGTATGACTCCTGCCAACTCGGATGGCGTCGATTTTGAAATCCTGTTTTTTTTCTTACTTTCTTCTTCTGAGCTTCAATGGCTCTGCGCTTCTCTTCCAGCTTCATCCTTAGTTGGATCATCTCAGAGGCGATAAGGTGGGAGGGATCTTTGGGAGAAGGTGTGACCGGAGATGGTGATGTGATTGGCAAAGGAGGTGTTCCGATCTAAAAAAAAAAAAGTAGAGGGAAGTTACATAAAGTCCAATGACAAAGAAGTCCAAGATGGCGCCCGAGTAGGCAGCCGTCAGTAAGTACTTTTTCTTGTTGTTTTTTTGTTGTTTTTGTGTTTCCTTTTGTCATTTTGAATTGTTGTGTGTTCGTGTGGAATGGATGCGGACTGTTTTTCAGCATTTTTGGCCACAACCAGTCATCAAGGAGGAGACTTTGCTGAGCGGTTGTGCCTTTTTTTCGGCAACACGAATATGCCAGCACCGTTTTTGATTTGCGAAGAATGTCGGTGCCATTTACTGTCATCGCTGGACAGCAATGGAGTGATTGTGCTTTTTTTGCGCCTGTAATGGGCAGCATTTTACAGCCCGCGATGACAAGAAAGCGCAGCGCCGATGCCTGTGGGGAACTGTCGCGGCTTGGAATTGAAGCAGATTTACAGTATGTGGGACAGGAGATGTGAGACAGTCACTTTTTGTCAATTGATGCTACAGCTTCGTGTTTGCTTTCAATATTTAGCTTGAATCAGACGTGCATATTTCACCATGATGTCTCCGATCCACTGCTGAAAAGGATGCATTGATTCTTTCCTCTTTCATCTAGAACTGCTTCATACAACAAAGAGGGGGCAGAAAAGTTCTGTCACATTATTTGTTATTTAGTTAGTTTTTTTTTACCTCAAGATAGCGCCACGAGAATGGCTGCCTTTACAGCAGCTCCTGTATTTTGTTTTCTACTTCTTCCTTTCCTTTCTTCTTACGTTCATCACTTTGCTGCTGTGAAATGTACATTTCTCCACTGCAAGACTAGTGAAGGCTAATCCAATCCAATCCAATCCAATCCAATGAACGTAAAACAATTAAATGTCTTTTTGCCATTGTTACTGATGAATTTTGTCATGAATTTAATTAGATCATAGAATGAAATTAGATCATCACAATGAAAACAAACCTGTGAGTAACTGCTTCTAGCTGGTGGTTTATAGGGCGTGTTGACATTGGAACTCTCCGGCGTGGTTCCTCCACTGCTCCTTCCCTCCAACTTCCTGAACTTTTGCTCGGCGAAACTCGTCATCCGCACCATGCCGGAGCTAACAGTGTTAGATCTGGGTAGCGTTGGAGCTGAACTTCTGTCTTCTCCATCTCCTCTGCCGGGGTTTGACTCACCAACCCCTTTACGCCGGCCTTCCCAGTTCCTCTCCGAAAGGGGGCAAGAGCGAGTCATGGATTCGCAGTCTGGGTCTATATCGGAATAGTCTCTCAGAGATGAGTCCTCAGCCAAACTATGGATTTCCTCTGTCTTCACATGGATGCCCGTGTCGTCGGTTGAGAGCGAATTAGAATCGTGGTCAATAAAACGGGCCTTAGCTGCATCCGGGTCGTCTAATTGACCTTGTGACCCCGAAGATCCTGAAGGTCGAGCATCATGGAGAAAAAAGCTGTTGTTTTTGTCTCCCATTCTTAGGCTGGCGTGGGGCCTTTCTGTGTCGTGGATAATTTTGAGCGCCTCCTCGATGCTCGGGGGGGTCGAGGGACTGATGTGGCCACTTTGGTTACTGTGGTGATTGGTGTCGGGGAGGACTCCATTGGGATGCCTAAATCACAAGTTATTAATTAGGATTTTAAAATATTTTTGGATTAGGCAGCATTAAAAAAACATGCATGTTAGGTTCATTGATAAGCCAAAATCATTACAGACGCTCCCCACCTTACGTACGAGATACATTCCGAGCGGTCGTTCGTAAGGTGAATTTGGTCGTAAGTTGCTTCAGTGTTATATTTTGTATGGAATGTATGTTGAAGTCAAACACTGTCATCAAATAAAATCACACCTACTGTAGTATGATGACATAAATCATTGGGTCTTCAGTAAGCCATTACTGAAGAGGCTGGCACGTAATTACTGAATGACATACCAGCAGCCATTACTTTTTGTTATGCATCGCGTCCTCCTGAAGCGTCAACTGGGAAGAGGGATTTCCTCCCCGCCCACATACTCTACGCAGCCAATCGAAAGCGAGCTTAGTCGGAAAATACAAAATCTAGCTAACAGAATCTCTGTCCGGACATTTTACGACATACTTTACCTGCAAAAATGTTCATATGTACCATAATTCGAATGTTCGTAAGTTGAATGATGTGCCAGCAGCCATTACTTTTGTTATGCATCGCATCCTCCTGGAGCGTCAACTGGGAAGAGGGATTTCCTCCCCGCCCACATACTCTACACAGCCAATAGTAAGCGAGCTTGGTGCCGCCTCCTCAGAGCGTCAACTGGGAAGGGGGCTTTACTCCCCGCCCACATACTCTACGCAGCCAATCACAAGCGAGCTCGGACGGACGAAGGAGCGCAATACAAAATCTAACTTACAGCATGTCTGTCCAAACATTTTTCGAAATACAGTACTGCTAAAAATGTTCAGATGTACCATTATGCGTAACTCAAATGTTTTTAAGTAGGGGAGCATCTGTATTTGGGTTCATATTTTTAAGCACCTGCTTTGATTTTTAATTGAGAATGTGTTGTTCCTGCCCAGCGGTTTGCGTGGAGTAAAGTCTTCCTCATCTTCTATGATGTCTCGACTTTGTCCATTCACATCGACTGGCATGAGGGACACATGGCGCTTGATGCCACCTCGAGGCGGATGGTGAAGTCTGAACCCGAGAGCGTCACTGCTGGCGGAGCGGGTCATCGCGTGGAGGGAGGGCGATTCACTGGACGGCACCGTGGCGTCACCGTCCAGAGGAATCTCAAAGGAGATTCCACGTGTGGAAGAGCTGAGGGAAGAACATTTCTTGGAATTGGTCATTTGTTCAAATTGGCGATTGTTTTAGGACAGAAGGTGCAATTTGGTGTACAAACCGTCTCTCCTGTGGCCAAGTCCCAACGCAACCATCCACAAAGGACATCGAGGTAGATCTCTTTATTACACCTAATTCAGAAAGAAAGACAAAAGTGTCAGGGAATATAGAATGGATCTTCCCAATTCGACCCTATCTCTCTATCTCCCTCTCTCTCTACATCTCTCTCTCTCTTTCGCTCTCTCTACCCCTCTCTCTCTTACTCTCTCTCTCTACCCCATCTCCCTCTCTCTTTTGCTCTCTTCCTCTCTCTTATTCTCTACCCCTCTCTCACTCTCTGTCTCTTGCTCTCTACCTCTCCCTCTACATCTCTCTCTACCTCTTTCTCTATCTCATACCTCTCTCTCTAACTCTCTCTCTCTACCTTTCCACATCTCTCTCTCTCTCTATACGCGTCTCTCCCTCTCTACCCCTCTCTCTTGCTCTCTACCTCTAACTCTCTGCCTCTCTCTCTTGCTCTCTACCTTTCCCTCTCTTTCTGTCTCTACCTCTCTCTCTCTCCCTCTCAAACTCTCTACCCCTGTCTCTCCACCTCTATCTCTCTCTACCTCCCTCTCTATCCCCCCCTCTCAAAATATATATTATGCAATTCATACCTTCATCAGAGACATCCTCCGGGCTATCAGGCATGTCAACATTGGTCTGCTTAGACACAGGAGCCATATTTCGATGGGATTTTACAGGGTCAATGGCTGGAGGGTTAGAGAGCTCAAAATTAGTTGACATAATTTCATTGACCAAATAACCTGTTGCTATTGTTGTAAATGAGTAAAGGTGCAGAAAATACCATCCGGGTCAAAGACTCTGGGACGTACGAATGATGGTTTGACAACTTCAAACCACCAGAAGAGCTCAGCCAGAAACACCAGGTAGTTACTCTGCGAGAACACAGTATTGGATGTCAGTATACACAATGAGATGGAATACACAAGCCTTCATGTGTGCCGTAATGGCAAAATGTAACAGTAGCATAAAAAAAAAAAAAACACAGGCGATAAAGTAAAGTGCAATATCCAGTCGTCTCGTCTGAAGTCGAATAAATCAGGAGGGCGATGGTATGAAATCCGCATTTAGTGTGAATATTTCTTAATTTATTTATCGAGCTATGCAGCTATCTAGCTAGCAATATTGCTAGCTAGCTATTTGCTATCTATTTGCTGTCTAGCTCCCTGGCTGGCTATCGAGCTAGCTGTCTATTAGCTATATAGCTATCTAGCTGGCTTGCTATCTAGCTAGCTATTAGCTATCTATTGGATAGCTAGCTAGCTTTCTACCTATTTGAGTTACTTCCGGGTTGAGTGAACGCTATCCAGTCGTCTCGTCGGAAGTCGAATATATCAGGAGGGCGATGGTATTAAATCAGCATTTAGTGTGAATATTTCTTGATTTATTCATCTAGCTATCCAGCTATCTAGCTACCTATCTTGCTAGCTGGCTATTTGCTATATATTTGCTATCTAGCTCCCTGGCCGGCTATCTAGCTAGCTATCTATTAGCTATATAGCTATCTAGCTGGCTGGCTAGCTATCTAGCTAGCTAGCGGTTAGATATCTATTGGCTAGCTAGCTTTCTATATATTTTAGTTACTTCCGGGTTGAGGGAACGCTGGCACGTGTGGCTGCTACTGCTCACCCACAAAAAAGTGACCTTGAGAGTTTTGAAAGGCGCTTATAAATGAAATGTATTATTATTATTATTATTACACATTCAATATAATTTTTACAGTACATTGAAAAAATATATGCTCCATTCCTGATTTTTTTAACGTGCTTGGGATATTTATTACATACAAAGGGTTTTGGTTCATCAAACCAATTTTAGTATCTATTACTATTGTATCACCCTTTGCAGCAATAACTGAAAAATTGAAAAAAGACAGCCATAATCACATGAGAGTGAAAAGCAAGTGTTGCAGACCAATCAGTAGACGTTTTCTAGTCTGAAAGTCAGCTGTGTCTACAATCGGAATGTTTCCGCCTACATTCGCCACGGGCCGCTGAACCGCTAAAGACCGCCGCGGCTTCGTCCTGTTTCAACGGCAACAGGCATCCTCTTACAACAGCACGTTGCCGTTGTTTCGACATCGCCACAATTGATGCTTGTATTAGGCGTAAAGTTACCGGGATTTTGTTGTGATACAAAAGCAGCGGCGATGACGAGGGGAGTAAAAAAGAGAGACAGGCAAAGTCAGGCCAAGACTGGTCTGTCCTGATGCTCCCGGTCACACGCAGACTGTCACATTCATTCCATCTAGCGGCCCGACAAGACTCGCTCTAGCAACAAAAATGTCCGTCCTTGCGTGCGCACGAACCGCCACACAATAACAACGACGAAGAGTCAGCCCTGCAACACGTACTTATGCATGACAGTTTTTCCTTGCGTGACTCATTCTCCCCGATTGCTAATATCCAGCTGTCTCTCTCTCTCTCTCTCTTCATTCTCCAAAACAAATTTTCTGTACTGCCTTTCAGCTGAATTCACATTCAGAAACCATCCATTTCTGCATCTTCCTTGTTCTTATTCACCAAATTAACGCTAAGCTCTGTTTTTACATTTCTTTTCATTGACAACTCTTATATTTAAATCTTATAGTTATTTTTTTGCTACAGATTTTTTGCAAATAATTTAAGGCACATTTTTTAACACACAACATAATTGACTGAGATATCAAGCCACCGTTGTTTTCATTTACCATTAACTCATTCACTGCTAGACGTGCAAAAATGCATCCACTTCAATGCCAGGGTTTTTGTTATTGCCACTCAAATTCCAGGAACCACAGAATATTGAGTTTTAGGACTACATGAACATTCAATACAGCGTAAGAAATCTTAGACTCGCTTCTATCTTCAAATAAAAGAGTTAATTCCTAAATGATATGGGTCTGGAGTTATGTGAGCTTGAAATGAGGGCGGCTGTCCAAAATATAGGGCAATACATATACAGTAAAGTCTCGTTATATCGATATCGGTTATATCGATAGTACTGCTTATTACGATACTATTTCTATGAACGCAAGGAGAAAATTTACAGGCCGCAGGATCGGATATATCGATAGTCCGGTTATATCGATATTTTATCGGACTCCCGAGAATATCGATATAACAAGACTTTACTGTATATTGGTTTATATAACGCTTTAACAACAGCTGAAGCTGGAACAAAGTGTTAACATGGACAAAAGGGAAATGCTGCCCCCTTGTGGTAGTGAAAAACATTGCCAGAGGCCAATGTCAGCGCTTTATTGGCACCCAAACAAGAAAAAACAAATCCCGAACAAATTCGGGAATGGGGCTCTAAGTCATATTTTCAATTCCTGAATAAATTTGTGAGTGGCAGTGAATGAGTTAAGGAGAATAACATCATACGATCAATCCTCCAATGTCTTTTAATCTTATAATGTGTCAAGTTTTGTAAATGTTTGTCAAAATATTTATTTTCTACAATTGTAGAAATGATGTCTGTCAATTGTATCTAGTCAAAATGGAGTTTCATCGACAATACAATACATATTGATTTATATAGTGGTTTAACAACAACTGAAGCTGGAACAAAGCCCTTAACATGGACAACTATCATAGCATCTACCTTAATGGATGCATGCGCGTAAAGCATATCCTCCAGGCTAAAGTGACAGCAACGGTTCAGGTTCGTCCTGCAGAAGTCTTGCACCAACTGGAGGTTGTACAAACTGTCAGCCAGCGACATGATCTCCTTCAGGCAGATATCTGCTCGGCAAGGGTGTGTGGAGAGGGGGGGGGGGGGGGTCACAGGAAGAAGAAGGAAAGATAAGGATGTGTTTACAGAAAATATTTCCTATACCGCCTAAACTGGGCTTAAAATGAACAAGAAAAAATGGAATGGAATAATGAATATTAACAGTAAAACTTTACTTCAGTTACCTAAATACAATGCAAATAATACAGGAAAACTAGTCCATTTTTATTTTCTACCTATTCTCCTGTGACTGTAAAGTGACCTTGAGAGTTTGAAAGGCGCTTATAAATGAAATGTATTATTATTATTATTATTATTATTATTATCTCAATAATAATACCTTAAAAATATATTTTTTAGGGGAAAAAAATGCCAAAAGCAAGTACAATGCCATTACACAAAAACTGCATGCTATAAAGACGGTTGGCAGACATGGAATGAAAAAACTATGATATGCGGTGGAATCTTTGTAAAATACGCTCAGTAGAAGTCATTTGAAGTGATTTTACAAATTATGGACGCAACTTGTCCGGAGGTGTCAGTTGTCCTTTAAGTGTAAGCAGTCAGTTGCTCAAACTGCCCTCAGTTTCTTAAAATAAAATTTAACAAACTTCAAAATCGATGAATCATCAAGACTTCTGCGGTTTGTTATAAGACGCATATAGGAAACGTCTTTCACTTCATCTTTTTACTGAATCAAACTGTCAACAAACAAAGAAATCAAGCCAACTTTCACATCTGGTACAAGGATGTGTGAGATCGCAGACGCTTGAGCTGTTTATCTTTGAAATAGCAGCCGGCCGCGTCCTTCTACGTCACGCGGCCTTTGTGACCAATCACGGCCCAACCCGGAGCATTTTTAGAAATGAGAGCGCAAAGCAAGCGCAAGAGAAAAATGGCCTTTGTTTTTCCTCCTTCCTTCCTGCCTTGGGAGTCTTTTTAAGGTCATCGTCTTGGACACAGCTTTTGGTCAATGCACACAACATCCAAACAGGCTGCATGATTTTCTCGCTTCTCAATTTAGTGGATTTGCTAATCGTTTTGTAGTGGAATAAAACTACAAAGAAACCTATACAGAGAATATTTGGACCCCTCCTACCTTCTAATTGAACAGCTTGTGGGCAGTAAAAATGCAGCAGAGCCGCCAAGGCGCAGCCATCTGTGTTGTCCTTCAGTAGATTGTCCACCAGGGGAAGCAAGGGTGCACAGTTCTGCTGAACATGCGCCCTCCGATAGCGAGCCTAAAACCATGTCAACGAAACAAAGATGTTATAAATATGGTACTGTATATCGTTGGGCCGGTTATATACAGCTCGTTTTTTCATGCACATAAACTGTGGAGGGAAGTATAGGGGACACAAACTGGGGAGGGAAGTCCAGAGTAGCAAGTCAAACCAATTGAAACATGCAAGTAAAGTAATCCCCCGTTTTTCGCGTTGAATGGGGACCAGGACTACCCGCAATAGACAAAAATTGTAATCATTTACACGAGCAGTTTATTAGCCAAAGTTGACAGGTATGAAACTCAAACTCGCGTCATTTCACCTTTTCTGGAGTGAAGTCGGACTCCTGGAAATGCTTGGGAGTATTCCTCACGAAACGACTGTAGTTTACTTTTACTTTTCACACTTTTCATTGATTTTTCTCCGGCAGGTGCCATTATACGACAATGAAAGACCCTTACCATGCGCATGCGCAATTCACCTAAAGGAAGCTAACAGCTAGCACGGGGCTGATTGCCTGTTCTTGTATTTTGAATTAAGTTTGAATAAAATACTTACTATTTTGACGATTTTTGATTTTTTTTTTTAAATTGGAAACCGTAATTTTCATTATTAACCCGTAATCCGGAATGGGGTAATGAAAACCGTAATTTTTACGGCAAAACTGGAGTAGTTGGCAGGTATGCTTCTCTATATCATCCACCAACTGTCGATCAGTTATACTTAAAGGACAACCGACATTGTTTCCTAACTGACATCAGAAAAACGCTTTATAGCATCTAAAATACCCAAAACATGGAGGCTGATATTTTTAGTCAAATGCAAAACACCAATAAAAATGAGTTAAAGTGTCCCAAAAGTACTTCAAAATGACTTCGGTGATGCCGAGTTTCAGAAGGTCCCGCCCCCCTGTTTATGACGTCACGCCAAGACGTCTTTGCCTTGCTCTAGAATCAAAACAATGGCTTCAGATTCGGGGAAGATGCTTTCTTGTTACTCATCCAGTTATGAATATGAATCAAATAGTTCTGAAGAGGAAAGCATAAATGTTTGCAATCAATTAAAGAAGTCCTTCCGTATCAATTCGAGCCATCAGGACTCCAATGTGGCATCCCAGAAAAGGCACAAGATGGTGCCCAAGGTCCATTGGAAATGGGCTGATTTGTCTGCTGGGAATTTGTGTCAACTAGTATCAAATAGTAGTCTTGGTGCAACACACAACGATTCACCATCGCATTATTTATGTTTTCCTTGGAATTTCGCCATCAACACAGATCAACACGAAGTTTTCAGACCAAATAAAGTACCCAAAATGCATTGTGTGTCGCTTTCTCGGTCAGGAATCGTCACCAACTCGAAAACAAGACGTCCTGAATATTCAGCGCAAGTCTTAAAACGTAAAATATAGCTACAGTAAAGTCTCGTTATATCGATATTCTCGGGAGTCCGAAAAAATATCGATATAACCGGGACTATCGATATACAGTAAAGTCTCGTTATATCGATATCGGATATATCGATAGTCCCGGTTATATCGATACTATTTCTATGCACGCACTGAGAAAATTACATGCAAACAGGGTCGGATATATCGATAGTCCCGGTTATATCGATATTTTTTCGGACTCCCGAGAATATCGATATAACGAGACTTTACTGTATCCGACCCTGCGCGCATGTAATTTTCTCCTTGCGTTCATAGAAATAGTATCGTAATAAGCGGTACTATCGATATAACCGATATCGATATAACGAGACTTTACTGTATATGCGGTGGAATCTTTGTAAAATACGCTCAGTAGAAGTCATTTGAAGTGATTTGACAAATTATGGACAAAACTTGTCCGGCGGCGTCGGTTGTCCATTAAACGTGGGGGAATGGTTTAAAGACTGCATGCCGTGAGGACTGGGGTTGGACAGGGGCAAATTTGACAGGGTTCTGGTTAGATACAAGGTTTTCAGGGGGCAAAGTGTATTTTAGAATTGAATGGACTTACAGGTACAAGTCTCCAGTACCATTTGTTGGAGGACTTGATGATGAAGGATGATTGCATAACAACAGGAGAGAGTGGTGTTAGGGCGAGTAACAGGCAGGTAATGATGCTGTATCTAATGCTCCCACAACTTGAAAACGATCCATACATTCATCCGTTTTCTAATCAATTTTTTTTCATAAGAGTCGCGGGGCGGGTTGGTGCCGATCTCAGTTGTCTTCAAGGTATTAAGCATTTCAAACTGGGGCTGAACGGCAACCAAGAGCAGAAAAGTTCTTTCAAAATGCCAATATTAATTCATTCATTGCCAGACGGTTTGCAAAAATGTGTCCACTCCAGTGCCAGGGTTTTTGTCATTTTCACTCAAATTGCAGGACACACAGAATATTGAGTTTTAGGACTACATACATATTCAATTCAGCATAAGAAACCCTACACTCTTCTTTCATCAGAAAAAAAAAAGTTAATTCCTAAATTATATGGGTCTGGAGTTATCTTGAAATGAGTACAGATGTACAAGAGGCAAATGCTGCCCCATCGTGGTAAGGAAAAACTTTGCCAGAGGTGTGACCAGCGCTTTATCGGCAGATGGAACAAGAATTCCATGTCAATACGAAAGTGAATTTGTCACATTTTGGTGCACGCGTTCCCACAGTTCTCCGCCCACAAACGTGCTTTTTCAATTAGTCATAAGACCACCGTTAATGATTATTCACACCATCCCAGAATAGACAGTGTCTTGTGCTCCAGTGTGTGTGTGTGTGTGTGTGTGTGTGTGTGCGTGCGTGTGTGTGTGTGTGTGTGCGTGCTTGCGTGTGTGTGTCAAATTGGCTCCTCTGAGTGTACCAGCTCAATGAATAGACGTCTGTTGTCCGTTCGAGCTCCCATAGAAGAGAGTGACTGAGTACACTTTTAAAAGACGTCACTCTCACTCATTGTTGCAATATGCAAATTAAGTGTGTGGTAAATTAAGGCCTTTAAAGACACACTTGGGATGAATATTTTACGGAGAGAGTTGAGAACCCGGACCTCAACCCCATCAAACAAACGTTTCGCACAAATATCTTGCGGAAAGACTCGTTCGATAGAGGAAGCTGCATTTCCATATTCTCCAACCATTTTCTCCTGACTATATCTCACTAGGCGTCAAAAGGCGTAACGTCGCGCAGGACAAACAGCTTCGGGGAAACTCCCACAAAGAGTGATTTCCAAAATAAATTTAGTAAATTAAATAAGGCTGCAGGCTTTGTTTTAACTTGACTTTGGTTCTGTAAGCGGGACAATCTCACCCCATGATTCAACCACTTTACATAAATCGTGAAGAAAAGGTTTAAAAGGTACTGTGAAACGCCTATGTTAACAAATACTAAGCTAGTACCTAAAAAAAATTACAAACTACCGGTTGCGCTGCTTTGATTTGCATTATTTCTATGTTTTTACTGATACCGTTGATTCCCTCATGCTATCAGGGCTGTCCAAACTACTAAAAGGGTTAGCCGCTAATGAGTAAACACTGCCCACAATCTCACCAAATTATGCCTATTAGCCCTGACATGCTAACTGGTAATGATGCACCATTGAATAAACACGACTTTAATGCTAACACCCTTAGCCTTTAAAGAATTCTAATTGTGTTGCTGAAGTGCAACCAGTCTGTTTGTTTAGCTTAGCTAGCGGCTAACAAGAAACTATTGTGGCTAACTGAGCGAAGCCCGTAGGCTAAGCGAAATATTTTTTGTTGTTGTTTTTAAGCCATTGGTCCACCCTCACCTTCTCTCTTATTTTTATTCAGGCTGCAGCTCTTCATTTGCATTTTTGGGGTGGGGGGCATATAATAATAATAATAATAATAAAATAATAATAATAATAATAATAATAATAATAATAATAATAAATTTCATTTATAAGCGCCTTTCAAACTCTCAAGGTCACTTTACAGTCACAGGCTTAGTTTTTCTGTGCGTGAGCAGCGGCAGCCACATGCGCCAGCGTTCAATATATGAGTCACAATGTTGTTTTTAGACAATACCATACAGTAAATATTGATTCATATAGCGCTTCAAAAACAGCTTAAAGTGGGCAGGTATGATATACAGTAAAATCAAGTGGTCACAAAATTGTGGAGTAGTCCGCTGCGCCCTCAACCTTAGAGCAGGTTCCTATCAGAGCAGAGGTCTGGCAATAATAATAATAACAATAATAATAATAATAATAATAATAATAATAATAATAATAATAATAATACATGTCATTTATAAGCGCCTTTCAAAATTCTTAAGGACACTTTACAGTCACAGGATATTTTTTCTGCGGGTGAGCAGCGGCAGCCACACGTGCCAGCATTCACTCAACCCGGAAGTAACATAAAAGCAACACCACCAATAATATATACTGTATATATATATATTCAACTAGATGTAAAAAAGAAGTAAAGTAAATATATTTTTATTTAATGTATTTTTATTGTAACATGAATTACCAGGACAACTTTAGCTCACTGACGAAGCTCTTCGGATGAGGAGTGAAACGTTCCGACACCTTCCAAAAAGTACAGATGACGGCTGAAAAAACCTTTTCATCGATGGACCACCCCTGGACGACTGAGAGCCTACATAGGCAGTAACAAAATTGTTTCACTTATTCGAAACACAGATTAGTTGGCCTAATTGGGCACAGTTATACTGCAGTATACATGAGTGGGAAATGTGCATCTGTCTATGCACGTGCTTGTTGTGTCATATGATTCTTATATAACATCCTGGCCTCTTATTTTGCCCCAGTTGACTGGACAGACCCCCCATCCCCTGTCTCTCACATTTTTCTCCCTCAGTCTGACTGACCGCCCCAAAGCTGCAGCTCATGCCAAGGTTTCCCTGCAGCTGGGGCATGACTGAGCAGTTCATCTGTCATTGCCTATTTGGAAGACAGATTTGTGGGAGCTGCAGGAAGTACTGACGCAAATATGACACAATGGTTGTTATGAAGAACCATTCCTAGACTTGATTTGGTATTTTTTTTTACCTTGGGCGTTGAGTTTGTTTCTTGATATGAGCCTTCTTTCAACTTCTGCTCTTCAACAAGAATGTCCCTCAGGTGTTCATTCACCTATGGAGCAACAGTGATCGCATAACAAAGGTCAAATTTCAAAAATGCATCTACTGGTTGATGTGCTTGTTGGTGAGTTTGTGTTGAGGGATGGAAAAAAAATTGGAAGACAGTAACAAAAGCACACTTGCACATAGCATGAAATTTGGCTTTCAGCACCAGTTTTAACTATCGCTTTGGAGTCAAGGCTTTTGGTTGCACCTTATACATTGGAAATTACCGTAATTAACTGTGAACCTAACCGCCTTCTTCAATTATCGGCGTCCAAATATTAAAATTGACATGAGCGGGATAAAGTCTGTACTTCTTACCTTATTGAGCCACGTGGTGATAATATCCTCCGTGTCGTAAGGCTGCTCGAGGACTTGCTTGTCGATGTGCGAGGGCTGTGCGGAACAATGTCTGTTGATGCAGGACATCACCCGCTCCACACTCATTATCTCCACCGTGTAAGCCATCATCAGCGTGTCGATCAATGACAAGTGAGATGTCTGGAGGAACATGAATCAAATTTACTCACGTTAGTTTGCTAATGAGAGCCAACAGAGAGTTGTCAAATGACCAAAAAAAGCCATGATATTGACACGTTTCGGTTTGCAACCAACGGGTGGCACTGTAGGGCCCCGCCTGCAGCTGCACAGGTGTTGGTTGTTTTAATCAGTGGCAGTTAAAAGGACTCCCGGCACGACCATTCAGTGTCGGGTTATTGTTTGTTTCACTCAGTCAGGTCCTTGAGAGTTTTGAAAGGCGCTTAGACATTAAATTTATTATTATTATTATTATTATTATTATTATTATTATTAACTCATGGTTGTCAAATACACCCTGCTCCCCCCCCTGCCTGCTTTTTTGGGGTCCACCACCACAACATTGCAAATCGTGACAGATATTCCATAATCGTACATGTCTATATAATTCATTTCAATTTCACATTTTTGGGTGAAAAAAAATCAAAATGGGAAAGACCTGACTGCATTTTGTTTCTGAAAGCTTACGATGATTAAATCTAGGATATATTTATACCATTTAATAAAATGCCATTTAAAAAATATATATAATAATAAAAATTAAAGCCTAAACATCAGTTATTGTCATTGGTGATAGCTCTTGAAAATATCCCAAGCAAAACAAAAGGTGTAGACCTTGAAAGTGGTTTAAAATGATCTCACACAGACTGCTTGCAGTGACCAACTTCACATCAGCCACAAGTGGGAGATCTTGCAGTTCCTTAGAAATGCCTGCCTCCCCTCCGCGGCACTGAACCGAATGATTGGCTGGGAATACCGGTGGGTGTGTTCACTCCCACAACAGCGCAAACGCCCATTTCCAACTAAGTATTTTTATGAACATTTACCAAAAGAAAGTAAACTCCACCCATGCGCACAGTTAAATGGCACTTTGTGCTAGGCTTGCACTGAGCATGAAAATAGGGTCCCTGCCGTACACAATGCTTGACATTCTGCTGGCTTTTCTAATCTAACAGTGGGCCCTGCAGGACAGCCAGGTCAGGCGGCCCATTTCAACTCCACTTCCTTTTCCTGTCACACTGCGGATCACTTCATGCTTCACAAAGCATCCATCCCGACTGAAAAACATCTTAAGTCAGCTGCTTTGTAACCTATAAGATCGCATTCCGCCTGCGACTGCTGATTCTGATTCCCTAATACACAAAAGAGGCAGCGGCTCTAGGGTGGTGCTTGACGTCTTCTGTACTTAGTAGTCTTGCCCACCTAAACAGACAGCGTATTCAGAAAGAAATATCCCCGTTCAAAGGATATACTACTCGAGAAGAATAAGTATGATACATGACACCAAAAACCGACGAAAAAAAGGCCTGATGTCAGCAGTATTTTTTTACTGTCTATAATAACAAGAAAATCAAACACATTTGATCAGAGAGGAAAATGGAGAGGAACATTTTTCTCATTTGGAAAAAGTCATCCGATACGCAAATCTTTGAACCAATTCAAGACACTTTAAAAAAGTCATCATGAAATACTGTTTTGCAATCCATTACAGCTCACTGTATACACATTTCCCTTTATTAAAAGAAGGAAAAAAATGAGAATTTTGTCCATTCATCCAGAATAATGTGAGGTCAACGGTGACTGTTATTGAAGGAGGGAGATTTCTTCTGATTTGTCTTACTTTGAGCACCTAAAATGGAAAAAATAAGCCCTCAACTGTTTTTTCTTAACATTTACATGAAATGTACTTTGACTAACGGTCAAGTCGACAGACACCTGACAACTCAAGCATGGACTTAAAAGCCTTGTGTTTGGGTGCTATGTGTCCACGTCTGTGAAGGAAAAACCCGTTCTTAGTGACAGGCACACCATATAAGGGTGTGAAAATGGCGGAGCGGTCACCCTCGACGGACGATCAGTATTCATCCTCACTATTTTTTTTCAAGACTCTAAGTGTGAGTTTGTATGTCAGGATGCTTAAAGGTAATTTTTTAAAGGTCAATAAAGCTGAGAAAATACATACGTAGCCTCCCCCCAGAACGCTTCCTCTAAAAAAATGTCTTCTGCTTATACAGGTAGCAAAGGGAATGTTAGTCGGGCAGAATGTTGCACCTACTCGCTAGACATGATAACAAAATATCATAATTGTCAACCTGCGAGACACTGTGAACTTACTAACGGCTCAATGTTTCCTTACTTACGGAAAAAACATGCATTATTATTATTCCCCCAAGCCATTAACTCTCTAAAGTTCGAAACAGTAACCCAAATAGAACTGTTTAGTGACTCAATTTTTCTGATGATGATACTAGTGCAGCGTGTTCTACCGGACACAAATTCCTTTGTGTGTTCTACATACTTGGCAATAAAGATGATTCTGATTCTGAAAATATGAATGATATTAAGGCAAAAAAAAAAACACAGAAAAATGTTTAATTTAACTGATTTCAAAATAAAATTCCACTAGACTGGAACTTGTCTTCTCTGAACACTTGTTTCTGTTCGAGACTTGTCACACAGACATGTTTTCTCAGTGGTCGACTTCGCTTTTTACGAGTAGCGATACTTCTTTAACAATTTTTGCGTTTCCTGTACAAACGTTTCTTGTATGCCGTACACATCTAAAAATTTGCACAAATTGTCCAGAATACGGCAAAATATGGCCAGGATGAAATATCCAATTGACATGAAGGGCGCATGCCCTTCTGCAAACAAATTTATTCCATACTTCTAATTTTTAAACCCTTTTTTTTTCATATCCGTCTTTTTAACACTCAGCAAATAATTAAAGCGGAGGAGGTCATGCCCACATTGGTGAAGGTCTGACAGACTTTGCAGTGTGTAGAATGGAAAGGGGAGGGGGTGGCGGTCAGACATGCAGCAGACACACGTTGGTTGACTCAGTGCGAGACTCCACCCTTCACTCTGCTGCAGTACTGTACTGCACATCATGTTCTCCCCCTTTGCGTGGTCCCTTGTGCTTTCCACGCTTTTCCATTACTCCTCATCTCGCTCTTTTATTCACGATTTCCACTCATCAGCCAACCAAATGCTTTTTCTGCAATGGTTTGTCTTATGACTGGCTGACTTAACGCCACAGTCCTACCACTATTGTTCCTCGACATGAGTTATTCTTTTAATACAGTCTTTGGAAAAGCATGAGGTCATCGGTTTTACTGCCTATACCTCAAAATGAAAAGCAAGGGTTTTGGTTTTCAAAATAAAAAAGGGGGGGGGTGGATTTGAAAGTTGCAGATAGTGTTAAAATGTTTAACAACTCAAGGGAAAATGTAAAGAATATGTATGACATGCCTACATCATTGTTAATGCACTACACTGGACAGATGTAAACGTCCTTGACCGGTGATTTAGAACAAACCTCTGAAGCGTTAAAACATCTGTTCAGCATCTAGTCGTGGGAAGACTCATCCAACTTAGATATCCTTTTTTGTGATGAGCTACACATGCAGAGGTAATTGTCCTGAAAGAAAGTCTGGTGACAGATACCCTTTGCAGGTGGGTGTCAAAGGAAGTGAGATGGGGAGGGGGTAAGAGAGAGAGAGAGTAGGAGAGTTAGAGAAGGATGGCAGGAGGAGGAGTCTGGGAGGGGAGGGCACACTGCAATGCAGAGACTGCCAACCGTCAGACTTTTCTGCCACATGTGCTCATGCCAAAGTACTGTTCGACATTGACGTTAGACTCAAGGGGCCGTTATAAATTTGGGGAAGCCATTAGAAAAAGTTTCATCCCCCTCCACATATTACATAAAGAGCGCACAACAAATTAATGAATAACAATTTTTTTACATTTGAAGTAAAAAAAGATGGAGGACACTGATTCGCTGTGGCGACCCCTTGAAGGGAAAAGCCGAAATGAAAAGATGAAGTAGAAGCAGTCGAAAATAATGACTGTTATTGTGGTGGTTTACATGGGCCAATTGGAAATTTTGGTTTGGACTTTAGCAAGCATCGTTTGATTTGCTTTCGTGGGCCGAATAAAATGTGGTGGCGGGCTAGATTTGGCCCCCGGGCCTTCACTTTGACACCTGTGCCCTAGAACTTCATCAGATGAACTGCTGATTATCATATAATGACCACAACCATTACAATGAAGAAAAAAATGACAACAGGGCATTAAAATCTTCAAATAGTTCCTTGTATCTGTATAAACTGCTGGCACTTGAACAGTGTGAATGCTTAACGCAGGTTCCATAACATCATCAAAACCATTTTTCCCCTTAAGATTTCACCTTTGACCTTTCTGATGAAAAACATCTTATTTCTGTAAATTATTATTCATAATAATAATCCATTTCATTTCTAAGCGCCTTTCGAAACTCTCAAGGTCACTTTTCAGTCACAGGTTCAGTTTTTCTGTGTGTGAGCAGCAGCAGCCACACGCGCCAGCGTTACTCAACCTGGAAGTAACTCAAATAGATAGCAAGCTTGCTAGCTAGCGAATAGATAGCTAATAGCTAGCGAATAGATATCTAATAGCTAGCGAATATATAGCTAATAATAATAATAATAAATAATAATACATTTCATTTGTAAGCGCCTTTCAAAACTCTCAAGGTCACTTTACAGTCACTGGTCAGTTTATCTGTGGCTGAGCAGCGGCAGCCACACGTCAGCGTTCACTCAACCCGGAAGTAACTCAAATAGCTAGAAAGCTAGCTAGCTAATAGATGGCCAACAGATTAGTATTAGTATAAACCGAAAGGAAAAGAAGAATAAGTATTATTATTAGTAGTAGTGTTAGTATTGGTATTAGTATCCATACATTTTCCAGACCGCTTAATCTTCTTTTGGGTCGCACAGGTTGCTGGAGCCTATTCCATCTGTCTTTGGGCAGTTGGCAGGGGACACCCTGAATTGGTTGCCAGACAATCGCAGGGCACACACACAGAGACAAACAACCATTCGCTCTCACACTCATACCTAATGATAATTTAGAATGTTCAATCAGCCTGCCATGCATGTTTTTGGAATGTAGGAGGAACCCAGTGAAAACCCACGTGGGCCCAGGGAAAACATGCAAACTCCACACAGGGAGGCCGGACCGGGTCTTGAACTCACAACCTCTGCACTGTGAAGCCGGCGCGCTAACCATTTGACTATAGGGACGGCCTTATTATTTTTCTTTTAAGGGCAATCTAATAGTAGAACACAAATTGACGCTTAATCCTTGAATATACATAATGACGACATCATAACTCACCATGAGGATAGGCGTGCTGCTCAGATCTCTCTCTGTGACGAGCCTGTCTTGATCAGTGACATATAAACCTTTCTGTGCCAGAGCCTGAATGACGGCGTTGTGACCCAGTAAAGGTTTAACGGCATCACTTCTAAGAATCAGGCTACCCGCTCGGCAGTAGAGTTCTGCAGATTGGAGTAGGCTGGCAACCGGAGGCTTCAGGTGCTCCTGGTTGTACTGGTCCCTGTAGAAAGGCTCCACCAGCTCTTCCGGCACTTCATCTGTATGTGTGGCAAAGAGAGTCATTCAAAAAAAATCCTTCCCTTTGATCTTGGAAGTTGATCAAATGTAGAAATATGATCCAACACTAAGCCTGCTGATTAAATCTTCATTGGAATGTTTGACTGTCACTGTAAGATGTTTTGGGCCTTCACTGATGGTCTAAAAATATCAGACTAATGCAAATTATATTTTGTCCATAAATTCTTACTAAACAATTCCAAATTGTCTTTCAGTTTCCTCTCATTGCTTTAATAATAATAATACATTTTATTTCAAGCGCCTTTCAAAACCTGTATACTTTCACAATCAGTTCTGCTGGCCCTGTTGCATCAAATCTGTCAATCAAACTGTTGCTCTAACCAATCAGATTGCTAGTTGGCCACCCAAGGCCAACTGGAAAGTGCTGGAAACATCAG
Source organism: Hippocampus bargibanti (assembly GCF_051943395.1). Classification (NCBI taxonomy): domain Eukaryota; kingdom Metazoa; phylum Chordata; class Actinopteri; order Syngnathiformes; family Syngnathidae; genus Hippocampus; species Hippocampus bargibanti. The sequence goes on along the minus strand of NC_142744.1, from coordinate 6,018,806 downwards.
TTTTCGCAAAACTATTATTGGTGAGTCACTAGCCAATCATAGTGTCACTATCCGCTAGTGATAAGAGCATACTGGCCATAGCTAGCACACTGTATTGGTGATGAGATGTATAAGCAAATATATTTTTGTGTTGATTTAATAGGGGTTTTGTCAACCCACAATGGCTGAAGGAGGAGAAAAAAAAATATTTGGTTGCATATATACTGTTAAAGCCTTTTTCAAAATGGACTTTTCAAGAATAGATGGACATCATAAGGGTCCTTGAGAGTTTTGAAAGGTGCTTATAAATTAAATGTATTATTATTATTATTATTCAAAAGGGTTGGACAGCTCCGAAGTTAGCAAAAATAGCAAATAATATTGGAATTTGATGAGGTTATCATGAAGCTACACGTTCATAGTAAAAATTCGAACAGTTTAATGACAGTGTTTCTGAAGGTTCTTCAAGTCGCAAGTTATTTCCTGGCCAATGGCACCCTCTAGTGGATGTGTAGTAATATCACACCACACTTTCAGCTGATTGATTCAGATATAGCACTACTGAAGGCCTAGGAGTGACATGCACGGCCCGCCACTGACTGTAAATTACATGTCTGTTAAGGCTCTGAAACAGAACACGCTGTTATTTTCTTCAAATCTGATTTACATGATGAGGTAACGGGATTAGAGTTGTCTTCACCCAGTGTGGGATACTCATTCCACACAGACCCAAGTGTACAATACGCACGCTAGCATTATCTGGCACCTAGTTTGTTTAGTCACATGGTCATCCGTGTCTCCCGCATACTGGCGGTCACTTCATGTGCATCATCCATGTCACAAACAACAATGATGGAATCTATTTTCCCCTTCTTTGCTCCTACCAATAAACAGCCGCAATGAAGTTCAGTCTTAAAAAAGAAACACAACTTGTGATCAAACCGCGACGGTTTTCCAGTGGTTGTGGTTCACGCTGCCCCTCAATGCGTTTCGGGTTAGTGACAAAAGCGCAGAATTAAAACTTTGCCTTTATAAAAAACATGTCACAGCTAGTCACAGCTATTCCAAGAGTTCGTCTAAGAGTTTCTAGTAGAGCTCTCTCGATGAAAGAGTCAGTCTTTCTGAAAGAAAAAATATAAGGCTCAAACTAAGTGTGCAAAATGTTCTTTAGTGTGCGTGGCTGGCCTTTGCGTGACATAACATAATGGAAAACATTTTTTGTTCGATATAAAAGAAAATCTGCCTGGGGTAGGGGGGAGAACATCTCTTTTGTGTTGGTCATCAAAGAGGAAAAAAGACAGGAAGTAACAGCAACAGGAAGTCCAGGAACGTGGATGACTGCTGCCTGGGATACCCCCAGGACATAGCTCAGCAATGTTTATCTGCTAACATTGCAGCTATACTGTGCTTGATGGAAAAATAAAGTGGGTGAACCTTTGAAAAGTTGCAGTAAACAATTTTCATGATATAGAATCGGATAGCAGCCATTTCTTTTTGGTCTCAACTCTGATTGAAATGAATCGTTTTGGACACTCTGTAAAGTTAATATGGTAATGTGGCACCCTTGTCCTTCTTCTGTGTGCTTTGATGATAAAAGCGAATAGCATCATAGCCATTTAGGGGCATCTGTACTGTGTGTGTCGGCCATGCTGGTTACATCACAGCCAGCCCGGGTCATTGTGAGGTCTTCTGTCATTACATGGGAGACAATGACACATGACTGACACGGTTCTGATTTTAACAATGTCCCATATCGTGATTTTTTTTCCCGCACTTTGGCACTGTCACCAAACCACCAAGCATAACCATCATATTTCCCCATTGTGGGACTATTAAAGGCTTTCTGATTCAGATTCATAAACAAAAAAACTAACAGAATAAGTTCTTTACAACTTTAAGGAAGGACGTGGTGCGATTCAACATAGAAAATCATTTTGGTTAAGAGTCAGGATTTTTAATTTCTTGCATAGAAATCCATAAAAAGCAAAGGTAAATCCAAAAACTGCTCAAAATGGCTCCTTCTGTTCAAAAAATGTCAATCACTTTGGATTGGATTGGATATGCCTTTATTAGTCTCACAGTGGAGAAATTTACATTTCACAGCAGCAAAGTGATGAAAGGAATGAAAGTAGAAAAACAAAATACATGTATTTGCAATGTGCATCACTGCCACCTATTGGACTGGAGTGGAACACAAACAACTGCAACCACGGACACTGTATGAAGCAGAGAAATGTGACTATTTTCCTGTCGTGGAAAGTGACATTTTCTAAAAGTTTTCCCTTTTTTTAGCAGGTAACCTTGCAAATATGTACCGTATTTACCGGTGTATAAGGTGCACTAGAGTATAAGGCGCACCCCCAATCAATGGTGTATTTTCAAACCTTTTCCATATATAAGGCGCACTGGACTATAAGCCACACCTTCAATGAATGAAAAAGGTTACAATGGTGTTTAATTTGTGATGTAACCAAACTCATCATCTATTCGAGGCCATGTCCTAATTGTTTTTATAACTACTACTGGTAGTTATGTTTGAAAATAGTCTTCTCTCCACAAACATTTATTTTCTTCCAATCCAAGCCTCACAAGCTCTCGGTTATGGGTATGAATTGGGCCACAGTTCTTGGCGATGTTCAGAGCGGAAAGTATGTCACCAGATGGATATAAGAAAAAAAACCAAACTGAGGCAAAAAGGAGGGTTTCACAGAGTAAGAGTATGGTGTTCTCACATGTTTCCTTCTTTGTCTGTAATGTTCATCTGGCCATCAGTTTCAGATCTCTGGTCGTTAAAGAGGAATCATGTGCAGATGAGTTTAACACCATTTAATGGGAGACATTTAAAATGTGTGCCATTTGATTGTTCTTTTCTCATATTTGTTGCCTATTTAAACAACTCCAGTGGGTACACAGCTGTTTAAAGATTCCACGGGCAGTTCCACAGCCGATGAGCATTTGCTTACATGAGGATTAACACCGCACACCCCCCCCCCAAAAAAAAATAACTAGAAAAATCCACATTAAACTATAAGTCCAGTGACTTCAATACCAACCGTATTCCAATAAAAGTTGACTACCAACTCTTTTAACTACTACATAATACTGTGTCCTCTGAAATCTTAAAATAATTCCATCATTATGGACTCGCTGAATTCAAATATACTACTTTTAAACCCTATGTAAGTAACGTTTATCTATCTACAACAGCGTGTGGTAAGAGCCAAAACAATTACATTTACTTCCTGTGCATGGCAGAAGGTGCAATTACCGGTGCATCTACTTGTTGCCATTTATACATCAGCATAATAGCTTGTTTTAACTAAACAGGTCCAAATTTGACACTGAAGTACTGTATAATTGGGAAGCAACGTGAGATGTCACAAGAGTCTCAAAATGTGAGGTAGGATTTTTCTAACGTAAAAGATTTGCCCTGACTTCATAATGGATACAAATACTGATCTACTCTTGCTAAATATAATCACTGATAAATGCTGAAAACATACAGTATCTATGACAGTTACAATCGTTGTCCATTGTGGAATAATATTTAACAAAACGCAAGTCACAAATGCGTTTCAAGTATGACCATGTCTTACATACAATTCAGCAGGACACTCAAATGGTGTATTCATAAATTGTCAAACATTCATAAATCGGTAATTAATCTTTTTTCAGAGAAGATGATAAGTGCATTTTGGTCTCATTCCTCTGTCAAGACACTCAATTTTGGAAGTGGCCAGCACTTGAAACACAACTTCTCAGTGTGCACAAACGTAACACGTTTTGAATGTGTTCCTTCAAAAAAAAATCTAGATGTAGCAGAAATACTTACATTATTTAGGATGGCTGTTAAATTGTCAAAACGGGTCCATTTCGACCAAAAGAGGACGTAAGGGTTAAAGTATTTTCTGTTTTCCACGGATGGGAAAAGATGAGAGAGGCGCCACCTACCCGAGCCAAAGGCCTTAGCTACCAACCACGTCAAGCTGGAGGAGATCTTCGCCCTGGTGAAGTCATAGTGCTCAAAGCTCCTTATGGCAGGGACGATGAAGGTCCTTCGAACACCGCCGTCGTGCGCCGCATCTCCCATCGTCTCTGCTCCACTGCGGCAGAATCGAGGAGGAACCGAAGCGAGTCAAGCGTAGGAATTCCTCCCGACGGATGACATCGCGTCCGTTGGAACCCAAACGTAGCTTGGGGGAATACAGTTTTCTGATGGTTGAAGGATCACAATTCCAAACTCACATCACTGCCGCGTCGTTCCTCGTGCTGGAGTTGACTTGATATCTCTTCATTCCCAAGCAAGAAACACATTGAAAAAAGCGGGGCTTTCCGTAGAAACTTTCACACTACTGTAATCGTACGTTCGTATCCATATTGGTCATTTCCTCCTTCTTGTCCTGCAGTCGCTCCCTCTTTCCTCGCCGAGTCGTCTCTACGTTTTTTTCTGACCGAACCGAGCCAAGCAGTGAGTGAACTGCGCATGCTCGATCCACCCACCCAGTACTATTATTCATTTCACTCGTGTATCAAAGACTTTGTAGCTGTAGTTTGTTTATTCATACTGTACCCATATTTCCTAAATTCGCCCTTAGAAATAACACTCAACCATATTTGCTTTCAGTATCATCTACTGTAATTGTTTTTGTTCTCTACATATAGTAATGATACTGAAAATACAATTTTAAATTTAAAATATCAGTGCAATATTTGTATGCAGAACTGCAAAGAATGCCATTCTTGTCATTGAAGATAATTAAAGAAATGCATTAAGAAGAGGAAGAAATAAATTCGGCTATTTTTTGAAGATCCCTGTCGCCCCCGTTGGGGAATTCCTGCGTTGTGAAAACAATGTATGTATATCCTTTAAATCCTTCTGCTGGACACGCTATGGTAATAAAATGTCTCTTAATTTGAAATACAGTATACATACTGTATCGAGCTGGATTCTTGAGCGAGATAAATCCAAAAGGTGGCAGTAAAGGACTATTTACATTGCCAAATAAGAAAAAGGCGGAAGTTAAGTTAGCAACAGCAGGCTACTAAGCAAGCGACTATAAAGTTCGTTGTTTTGCGTTCATTCCCTCTCAATTCTTAAAAGAACATTTCGGAAACAAAACTTAAGAGTAAAAATCACATCTGGGTTGCTGTAAACTTCCAAGCTAGAGCTTAATAGGTAAAAACAAGGCAAACCGGAAGTTATAATTATCGTGTAGTCACTGTGTATACGTAGTGATTAGAGACAATTCATTGTCGTTGATTTAGTAAATATAGTGGAAAAGGACATTGCAGGTCTGTATGGATGTGAGTGCGTGAATTTACTTAGATTCCTGTTCTGACATACTTCCTTTTAAATTCATCCTGAAATTTTACCCGATTGCCCTACTTTTTGTAAATAGTGAGTGTTCTCACAAAGCCTGGAAACATTACTCCTAATGAGGGACACAAGGGAATTTTGAAATTTCAAATTAAAAGAAACACTTGAGGGGGTAAGTCCAATGGTTTCAGTCATCGTTCAGTTCACATTAGAACATGGACCAGGCGGTGACCGACTCTCAGACAGAACGTGGTGATGACAAACAAGAATATTAATGGGGAGAACCTTCCACCTGTGCAGCCATATGCACTGATTTTCAAAACGTCCCAATACCTGTACATAAAAAAAAAAAGAATCATAAAACAAGTTGAACAAAAAAATGATGGTAGCCTGTGATCTTAAAGAAATTGATCAATGGGAATTAGAATCACTGGTGTCAAATTTGTAATCAGTCATCCAGCCTATTTGAGTATTTATTGTACTGTTTGGTGGTGCGCTGTCTACCGCACTAAACATGGACCAAAGTAAGCAAAGAGAGTTGTTTCATGAGTCAGTTTCCCTGGATGTGGTCCCAGGAGTAAAATTGATGACAAATTGAAGATGGATAATTGGAAGTTAATAAAATAATCCAGAACAAGCCTTCAAATACATATATCTACCAACCGATTCGGCTATTTCCTGTATAGGATAGTTGTCAATGTTGTAACATTCGCTTTGTTCCAGCTTCATCTGTTGTTAAAGCACTATATAAATCAATATGTTTTGTAAAATTTGTGAAATTGTTCTGCAAATTTCCCCATTGCGGGACGAATAAAGGTATTCTGATTCTGATTCTGATTGATAGATGTTTTTGGAAAGTGGAAGGAATACAAAGTGCCTGTGTAAATCCATTCAAACACGGGAATATAAATGAAAACTCGTCACAACAACCTGGAGCTCAAATTTGAAACCTAAATCTCAGGCAGACATGCTAATTTAGTACCCACTTGTAAGGTCTCCCAAAAATGACAGTAATGTACTGTGAATCCCTATTCTACCAGTAGATGGTAGTCTTCAGCTAAACAGTCATACAGTCTCCTCCTCCATGTAGTGACAATTTGACTGCATTTCCTAGACAGTTTATGTATATAAGCAGCTAGAAATGCAATCATTAACAACGTGGTAATCATATCCAGCTTTTAAAACCTTTTAGTGTTTGGAAAAATGAATCTGTCTATCTAGAAAATAAATATCTGATCTCATTTCAGATATTATGATTTTTTTAAACCTAGATTATACTATCTACTTAATTCCTGTTTTCTCCGACAATGGGATCTCTCTCCTTCACGCCGCAGTAATCCACAGTCATTTGAGAGTCGTTGCCGATCATAACATAGCTAGCATTGTCAATATGAATGCTCGGATGCTGCTGCAAAACTGATGACGTTCTGGAGAGGTCCACTGAGCCCACGAAGTTGAGATTTTCCAGCATCTGTGCTGCTTCACACCCTTGGGGCAGCTGCCTTTGAAGTGTTCTCCGCTCTTCCGACCAAATGCTTCTCTGTCGATTAATTTTTTCTGGCGATAAAGCCTTTTCGATTTTGGCCTTAAAGCTTTTGTTCTCTTCAAGCGAAACGATTGTCTGCAGCACGATAGGCATGCGGTGTCTGGCCAGGCGGTTTTCTTTTGGTAGCAAAGGTATAACAGTGTTGTATTTGTGTTGCTTATTAATGGAGTTAATCAGGGCCGAGTTTGTCTTCACTTCCAACATACGCGTGTTGAAGTTCTGGGTGAGGAGCAGAACGGTAAAAGCGGAGTTGTTGATGGCGTCCTCGATGCACCTTAAGGTGCTCTTACCAGGTACAGCAAAGTCATCGGAGAAAGTTGCACCCTTACTCCCGATAACGCTCTCTAGTTTTTCCTTCATGCTTTCCGCTACCTCGCCATCTTCCGGAGCATGAAGAATGACAAACGAATAAAATGTGACTTCGTCTTCTTCTTCTACACGTTGACATAAATGGGCCCCTAACGAGACAGTTCTTCTGGGGAGAACATGGTTTGCTGAAAATGGCAGTGAACGTTTTGATCCTGTGGTCGGCGTGTTGCTTTGGTTACAAGATTGTTTCATGTTGAACGCCCCGTCCTGATGCTTTCTGCGCTCTGTTCCAGATGCCGCATCCGTCTTTGACTCTTCCAGTCCAGGAGCTTCACTTGACGTGGGCTGTGATTCCACAGATGAAAGGTGAGATGGCTCAAGGGAATTGCTGTCATTTCGGCTGTCAATCGAGGTTTGTTCAGAGCTTCCTGGTGCTTCTGGGGTGACTGTGTCCCCTTCGTACGGGATCGTTGGAGGTAAGCTGATCTCCAGATGTGTGGGATATGATAGCTCAGAGCAGCTTGACTGCAGCGTGGTAGGAAGACTATGAACCAGTGTCGCAATGCTTTCGACCTGGCTGCTTGGTGTATCGTAAGTGCCCGATTTGAGATTTCCCACTGCTAGCTGAGGCCCGCATACATTTTTGGCTTCCTCCGTGAGTTGATCATAGAACAGTTTCTCACAGTTTTCAGTCTTTTGGCTGCTGCTGGAGAGGGCCCTATCGTATGCCAGGTTCCTTAAAAGTTGATCACACATTCCGTGCTCAGACAGAATTTTGTAAACGCGAGCCAGCGCTACCAAACATCCTCCTGTTAAATCCCGATATTCATCGCAGTGCTTTGCAAAGCCTTCTAATTTACACCCACTCTTAGTCCACAGTTCTGCCAGAAGCTTGGCAAGGTCATTCTCCACCAGCATATGGAGTTTGTCCAGGGCTTTTTCCTCCTTATGTAGAATAATCAGACACAAGGCTTCTATGATATTATCTTCAGGAGACTCGCCAAGCTGGAATGTCAAGAAAAGCACTTTCTCCGGTGGGACACTTGCTAATAAGTCATAGACATCCTTCAGGCCGGTCCCTTTACATTGTTCCTCCTGACTCATTTTGAGTTTGCTTTACGAGTTGTCCGTTTCAACAGTTAGCTCTAGAAAATGCAATCCTCCAACATGATGTAGTTTCGTGTTTGGCCTTGAGGGTGGTGCACAGTTTCCAGAAATACGCTTGTCCCTTAAAAAAAGAAGAGATATTTAAAATCTGGCTCCAATGCATCCTACTGCAAAGATTGGAAAAAAAACTTTACAAGACAGAATTATTTGTTTTGCAGAATCATATTAAGTTTATAGCCATAAAACTAATCTATACTCACCGCCATAGAGTTCTTTGAGCAATGATAGAGACGTTAGCCTGTGTCTTCAGCTTAAATCAGGAAGTCACCGTGATTTCCTTGACTTGGCACAGTTAAGACACCCTCCCCCTTTCTCCACCGTAACGTGTTGATTCTTGTTGGAAATCAAACTATTGCAGGTAATCTCTGTATGAGGTGAGGGCTTGATCGCTAAAATGTAAATTTCGGCCCTATGAGTTGAAACCGTCATGTCCTAGTCAGCGTTATGATGTCATAAATGACAAGGTATGGCAGATCACAATGGACAAAAGACCAAAAGCAGGAAGTTGTTTTACATTTGCCCACTTGCTGTATTATCCAAACATGTTCTCTCTTCACTCACAACTTTGCAAACATGGCTGCCTTTTGCTCTTTTGCGTACAATAGGCTCAACAGAGGAATTCTAGCTCGAACCCCCCCCCCCACTCGGCTGAGAGGCCAGTGTATTTATATCCACGGAGGAAACCTCCAACCCTGTATTTATCAGGGGTGGGGACACGCTGGGCAGAGTGCAAACCAACATCAGGTCCCTTCAATTCGGCGCAGACAGAGAGCCTTTTTGTTCTGGCTGCAGACTGATATGTTTGCTGTGTAACCACTTCTGAGACCTTACAGTAATTCTATAGGAGCGGCGGTTTCCCGGCCTCTTGTAAAAACAGCAATTGTGGAGGTGCTATATATGTTCTTAGAATACAGTGTCACTATTCAGTCGAGCTCCAAAGTGCATAACTCTTAAAGCGTAGCTTGACAGGAGCGAAGTCGACATGGATCGGGTCTTTGATAGGCACTCACTTCCATGACAGTCTTACGGCAAACTCAGGATCATCTTCACCGGTTACATAATAGCGTGCCGAACATCCATCTTTATTGAGGTCAGTCGTTTTTAATGAGAGACTAGCTCTCCCCCAGCAGCTGCGTGAGTCACCCCGGCAGTGCATTCGGGTTTACCTCCAAGCGAAACCCCTTGTCAGTTTTGTAAAGTCTAACATTGAGCTCAGTAATTTTAATATGAGGGTGGTGAGGAATACATTCTGACCTTCACTAGTTTTTTTTTTTTTTTTTTTTGTCGTTGTGTCCGGACATTAACCCATTCACCGCAATTCACAAATGTAATCGGGAATTGAAAATATGACATAGAGTGCCATTCCCGAATATGTTCGGGTTTTGTTTTTACATGCTTGGGTGCCGATAAAGCGCTGGCTATTGCCTCTGGCAATGTTTTTTTCCACAGGGGTGTGGGGGCATTTCCTTTTTTCCATGTTCCAACTCTGCTGTTCTGTTCCAACTTCAGCTGTTGTGAAAGCGCTATATAAACCAATATGTATATATTGCATTGTATTTTGGACAGCCACTCTCATTTCAAGCTCATAACTCCAGACCCATATAATTTAAGAATTAACTCTTTTTTTCTGACGAAAGAAGATTTCTAACACTGTATTGAAAATTTATGTAAAACTCAATATTCTGTGCGTCCTGCAATTTGAATGAAAATGACAAAAACCCTGGCACTGGAGTGGATACATTTTTGCACGTCTGGCAAGGAATGAGTTAATTGTCCCTTTTTTTTTACCACTTCTTCCTTCCAGTTAAGTATTTTTTAATGAAATATACAGAAATTAGTCGACAAAACCACCATTCATTTTGGTTAACATTACAATAGTTTACAGTAGACGGTTTAGTTCTGGCAACCTCAAGCTACTCGTAAAAACAAAGCTCAGAAGGCCTGCCTAAAAACCCGATGAAATTGAACCCACAAATTTTCACACGACACTGTGGATACAAATGTGATGCAAAACCTTTTTTTCATGAATTTTGAATGCTCCTTGGAGGACTGAAATGGTTGCTGTTAGAAAAAAAAACATTAAGGATGCATGAGACAAACAGTCTTACAGCTTCCGCTCTTGTTAAAGTTCGATATAAATCAATATGTATTGTATTGTAATAATAATAATAATAATAATAATAATAATAATAATAATAATAATACATTTCACGCATACTTGCGGGCCTGGATTTCATCGCTAGGCCTTCAGTAGTGCTACATCTGAATCAATCCACAGCTGCGAATGTGGTGTGATTTAGTCCACGTTCACTAGAGGATGCCGTTACCCAGGAAATAACCGTGTACCGTTGGTATGAAGAAAAAAACAATTACAGTGATACCTCAGCTTACGAACGCTTTAGCTCACAAACATTTCGCTTTACGAACATTAAATTTGTGAGAAAATAATCTTGGCATACGAACTAGTTTTCGGCATACAACCAAACCACACAGCGTCACGGTGGCTGGCGGACTAGTTTTCGATGGATGAACAACAAACCACACGGTCGAATATCGCCACGGTGGCTGGCGGACTAGTTTTCGTCACTACCTTTCTTTGAGTGCAGTCGTGGTTTGTTATCGAGTGGAGTACTTTTGCTATTATGGGACCGAAAAAGACCCCAACCACAGGCTAGTGTTAAGACGAAGAGCACACAAAACAAAATTAGGATCGAGCAGAGGAAGGAGATAATCGAAAAACACGAACGAGGTGTGCGTTTGTGTCACTTAGCGTCCCAGTACCAGTACGTTAAGTCAACAATTGCTACGTGTGGCTAAGGGAGTTTCTGTGTTGTCCAAGCAACGGTGTCAGGCAATAGAAGAGGTTTAAAAAACTGTTGATTTGGATTAACAAAAAGCAGCAAGCAGGGGACAGTGTGAGTGCGGGTATCATCGCCGATGAAGCACGGCAACTTCACTCGGATATCATCAAAAGGCAACTATAGCAACGACCATCACAAAGGTAAATAAAACGACTTTATTATACTGTACAATTTATTTCTTTAATTGCAATACAATAGCACATTTATTATACATAAAATAAGGTATATTTTGTGTAGTTTTAAGGCTAATTGAGTAGAAAAAATATGTTTTATGGGGACCTGCGAACGGATTATTCTCATTTTTAATGGTTTCTTATGGGAAATAAATGTTTGGCAGAGAAACTTTTCGCCTTACACACACTTTCTGGGCAGCAATTAAGTTCATAAGCTGAGGTATCACTGTACAGACCTACGGGTATTTTATTAACATTTGACAGTTGATTTGTTATGTAGTTTCTATGAATTCTGTGGACTCTCAACAGCATTTGGGAGTAAAAATCGCAGTTTGATTCTTCACAACTTTGAAGTCCAATTTTTTTCTCTGTATTTTATGTATTGATATTTTTGAAAACTACATTTTAGGGTTCCTTACACCGCTCTTTTCTGTGTTATATCAACTTTCGAAGACACATTTGTTTTTACTTCCCATGGACTTGAAGAGCAATTGACTCTCCAAGGTTAAACTTGAAAACAAAATTATAGTCAGGAAACAAACAAACAAAAAATAGAATCCAGTATAATTATGACCATCTCTTTTTATGACTTTCAAGATGCGCTTGCTCGAACATAAAATGCACAGATGTGATGTTTGTGTGCATGGTTACTGGCCGTGGGAGAAAGCCTGGAGGGGGAGTGGGGGAAGAGACAGAGGGGTCATATATAAGAGGCTTTGGGGCAGACAAGTGAAAAGGAGGCCCTTTCTTGGACAGAGACCATGGATTAGGATGAAAGACACAGGAATGGGGGATACTCTCCCTTTTTTTATCTTGCTCATGCACTTGCTACATCTTTCTCCTTTCATTCTGCAGCATAGCCAATCACAAGGATGATACAAAAAAACAATTGAAGTTAATTTAATGTCAACTAGGGTGTATTTGCAGTACTCAAAATGAATGTACGTCCAAACAGATCGGTCATTTCTTTTCGAATTCACTTTGTGAGAGGCCATAAGAGGCCATGAAACGCGCAGCTCTTTTCCCAGCCACGCGCATTCGTCACACATGCTAAGAGAATTTAACACACCCGCATCCAGCGGGCAAATAAATATGCTCTATACCACAGGTGTCAAAGTCAAGGCCCGCGGGCCAAATTTTGCCCGCCACATAATTTTTTTCGGCCCGTGAAAGCAAATCAAACTTGTTAAATTCCATGATGATTGCTAAAATCTGAGCCAAAATTTCATATTTTTGGAGGTCAACCACAATAAAAGTCATTATTCTTGACTTCAGATTTGAAAACGAGTTATTCTTTAATTTGCTGTGTGCTCTATATGTAATATTTGAATGGATTTAAACATTCTAATGGGTTCCCCAAATTCATAACGGCCCTCGAGAGGAAACCATAACTACAATGTGGCCCGCGGCAAAAAATGACTTTGTCACCCCTGCTCTATACGCATGTACATGTGAACACACGCACAACACATGCACTCATTCAGCGAGGCCTCTATTGAAAGACTGACAAAAACACCTGCCCTTCAACTGACACCATTTGCCCCCTAAAAGTTTCCCTAAAAACCCTTTAACATTTCACTTTTTCCCCCCCCACCCTCACATTTATTTGAAAAAAACACAACGCTGTGAATAACTTGAACATTTTTACGCCACACTGCGTTTTTGCTCAGATAAAGGTTATGTATGGGTGAATGCGACTTTCGGATGCCTCCGTGCAAGTCAATTCATGCGTGTGGCGCGAATCAAAGCAAACACAACCGAGGGTTAGTTTATGTTGTTGACAACCGGGGGTCGGCGGATTTGAGCTAATGTGACAGTTAACTAGCATTAATTCAGGAGCAAAAGGTAAATGAAGCGCGCCCGCGGACACGTCATGCTAGCGCGGCGGGGGGATAAGGAAGATGTGTGTACTGTACCACACTGGACTATGCTTGGGTGAGCATGTAGGTCACGCCAACAACAATGCATAATACAGCCGCTGGTGATGGGGGATGGACACACACACACACATACATACACACACATTCGCACAGACAAATTTGCACGCATGCACAGACATTGACGGCGATGGGGCACGGAGCAGTTTATGCTCTTATCAAGAGGCGGGCTTTGATCAGGTTGACAGGAAGAGCACTTGCCCCCCAGAGGAATTAGCCAAGTCTTGCCTCGCAATCCCAGCACACAGACTATCCCGATGCGTCACTCAATGAATATGCTAAATGTATGACTGAACGTATGATTTGTTCCAGTTCAGAATCCCAACTATCACAGGATAACGCTGAACATGTGTGGAAAGGAAAAAAAACTTGCATGGAAGAATTGGATCGTTTTAACTGGTTAAGAGATTTCAACAGCATTTTGACCATGAGCATTGTATTTCTTTATTGGCCAATTATATAGAACACACAAGAAATGTGTCTCCTGTGGAACACGCTGCACTAGTATCATCATAAAATAATGCAAAGAGGCACTATACAGTTATATTTGGGTGACTGTTTAGAGATTTGATGTCGACGGAGGAGGCTGCTGTTTAAATGTCTGCTGGATTTGCTGCGCATGGATTGGTAGCGACTGCCTGAGGGGAGTCGCTGCAAAAAGGTGGTGGGCAGGGTGCGGAAGGTCCAGTAGGATTTTCGGCGCCCTTGTTTTGATTCTTGCAGTGTGCAAGTCCTCGAGAGTGGGTATGGTGTTGCCAATCATTTTTTTCCCGCCGTCCTAACTGTCCATTACGCCACCGTTTCTGCTCAAATCCTGTATGATGAATCCGGTGTTATTTATTAGCCCTTCTGCAGCAGTTTTGTCACAGATTCCCCTTGTAATTCTGGCCAAAGTATGAAAATGGTGATGAAGCTATTGAGATGTCCATCCAGTTGTACAAAAGACATGCTCAATAGTGTTTCTTCGATGAATAAAAACTAGAAAAATGAATGGTCCCAATCTGGCTGCACTTGGCATTTCAAATGGATGCCCATCCCAGAATCTCATGCCCATTTCCTTTTGTCGCTTTTGTCCATCTCCAAACACTGAGGAGGCTCTGGTTGTATCGCAGATGCTTCCAACCAAAGGATGTCAGGCATGAAAGCAATGTGAAATCCATTGCATATTCCTACCCCCTTCCGTTCACCATAATCACCACAATTAGCAGACATCTGCGGTGACTCCAAAGCTGATAGTGTATTCAAGTAATCAAAACAGCTTCACCAACAGCACTGGCTGCGGCTCCCTCTGTGATAGGCCTCATCCCGAAAGGGAAGCGTTGCATGAGAATTTCACTGATTAATTCAGATAGAAGCTTTTTGCTTCTGGCATCCAGCGAAAATGAGACCCAACGGGAGGTTGGCGAGGTGGCGGAATTGGATGGAGGACTAGTTGGTGGTGTGGCATTGGTGAACCGCGTACCGCGTTGTTGATAAGGAGCTCACACTGCGGTTTGCAATTAGGAGAATGAGTCAATTTACAACGATATGAAGATTTTCTGGACCATCGAGTAAACATAAAAACATTTGGAAGCCATATTGCATCCTTAGATGACGGCACAAGAAATTGGAAACCATTGATCATGTTGATATCTCAGTTTACTTTGTGAAGTTATTAACGCATTCACGGCCATACAATGTGCAAAAATGTGTCCACTCCAGTGCCAGGGTTTTTGTCATTGTCACTCGAATTCCAGGACCTACAGAATATTGAGTTTTAGGACTACATAAACACTCAATGCCGCGTTACAGACCTTAAACTCTTTTTTCATCAGTAAAAAATAGTAAATTTCGAAATTATCTGAGCTCGAAATGAGGGTGGCTGTCCAAAATACGATGCAATACATACATATTGGTTGATATTGCACTTTAACAAGAGCTGAAGCTGGAAAAAAGAAAAATGCTGCCCCCTTGTTGAAGGGGAAAAAATTGCCAGAGGCCATGGCCAGCGCTTTATCAGCACCCAAACAAGAAAAAAAATCGGGAATGGTGCTCTATTTCATATTTTCAATTCTCGAATAACTTTGTGAAGGGCAGTGAATGAGTTAAAGAAATATTATTCGAGAATTGAAAATATAACATCGAGCGCCATTCCCGAATTTGTTGAAGTTTTAGTTTTTCCTGCTTGAGTGCCAATAAAGCGTTGGCCAGACATCAGGCAATGTTTTCCCTTCCACAAGGGGGCAGCATTTCCCTTTGTTCCAACTTCAGCTGTTGTTAAAGCGCAATATAAACCAATATATATGTATTGCATTGTATTTTGGACAGCCGTCCTCGTTTCAAGCTCATATTACTCCAGACCCATATAATTTAGTAATTAACTCTTTTTTTCTGATGAAATAAGAGAGTCTAAGGTTTCTTATACTGCATTGAGTGTTTATCTAATCCTAAAACTCAATATTCTGTGGGTCCTGGAATTCGAGTGAAAATGACAAAAACCCTGGCACTGGAGTGGACACATTTTTGCACCTCTGGCAGTGAATGAGTTAATAGGCAATAGAGAGTAATGAGAGGTGACATTTTACAAAAACTTGCATGCAAAGAGATTTAGTGCATTGTGGCTAAGCCAAAAATTAGATGCCTATTTTTCGTCCGCCGTGGTCATCAATGCTGGACATACATGAACAGGCAATTCTTGTGTGTCTTGTACCAACGCCCCCTACTATTCCTGTGTAAACATATTCATACAAAAGCTGCAAACCATCATCTTGAAGTCAATAATAAACTTTATTGGCTGCAATACCAATATACTTTCTGTCAGTGGTTAAGTAGTATTCATCAACAAATCATAACTCTGATGAGGATTTCCACAAAATACATATGGAGCTATTTCTTAAAACCGTTTTTTTTTTTTCACTCCCTCCACTGATAATTTGCATAAATGTTGAGTATCTCCTTGCACATTCTACTGCGGATGACAGCATGTCTGACAGCTCATTACTGGCTCAGCTGGAGATGTCAGTCTTCTAAGGCACAGCGTGTTTAAACCAACACTTGATAAGTTGGTCAGGAAGTGGCATGTTGGACATTTCTGTTAGTATTGAGTTGGGCACGCACGCTGTCGCATGTAATTGCTTGTGAGAGGAGATACACACAATATTAGTCCGTTCAGTGTTAAACATGCACATGGCCGTTTGCCCAAAATATAATTCACTCACGAAATGGTGGATCTGTATTTCTGTTTGACTCAGTATTGTGAATATAAATAGCATGATTTCATTAGAAATTCACTCACTGCATCATATAATACTGTAATACATTTCATTTATAAGCGCCTTTCAAAACTCTCAAGGTTACTTTACAGTCACAGGATAGGTTTTTCTGTGGTTGAGCAGCGGTAGCCACACTCGCCAGCGTTCACTCAACCGGGAAGTTAATAGATAGAAAGCTAGCTAGTCAGCTAGTAGATAGGTAATAGATAGCCAACAGATAGCAGGCTAGATAGCTAGCCACCTAGATAACTCTAACTTTTTGTCATAAGTTTCAGACACTGATAATAATAATAATAATAATAATAATAATAATAATAATAATAATAATAAGAAGAAGAAGAAGAAGAAGAAGAAGAAGAAGAACAAGAACAACAAGAAGAAAAATGACAACAACAAGAAGAACAAGAAGAACAAGAAGGACAAGGACAAGAAGAACAAGAACAAGAACAAGAACAAGAACAAGAACAAGAACAAGAAGAACAAGAACAAGAACAATAAAAACAAGACAAACAAGAAGAACAAGAAGAACAAGAACAAGAAGAACAAGAAGAACAAGAAGGACAAGAAAAACGACAAGGAGAACAAGAAGAACAAGAACAAGAAGAACAAGAAGGACAAGAACAACGACAAGAAGAACAAGAACAAGAAGAACAAGAAGAACAAAAAGAACAAGAAGAACAAGAACAAGAAGAACAAGAAGAACAATGACAACAAGAAGAACAAGAAGAACAAGAAGAACAAGAAGAAGATAATAATAATAATAATAATAATAATAATAATAATAATAATAATAATAATAATAATAATAATAATAATAATAATAATAATAATAATGGCTGCCCGGTAGTCGAGTGGTGAGCAGAGGTTGCCGGTTCGCGTCCCGCTCCGGCCTCCCTGTGTGGAGTTTGCATGCTTTCCCTGGGCCCGCGTGGGTATGGAAAATGGATGGATGAATAATAATAATAAAAATCACCTTGAATAATTTTGGGGGGGGGGGGGTGGAAAAAAATATTTTTCACATTCTAATGAGCCTTTGGGAAATAGGTGATGAAATGATGGCACTTACAATTATCCTTGATTGACTGACCCTTTCGTCTCCTTGGCGATTGTTACGCTGATTGAATGGGTACCGAATGGAAACAAAAAGAGGAAAATCAGACTTTTTTTTTTTTTACTGAGGAAGCTACATTCAACCGCACGATGTGACTTTCATATTGTTAAGATGCTTTGCACGCAACTTCATAATCAGGCCGAAAAGTGAATACTTTGCCCCCTTGTGATCTTATTTAGCAAAGGTCCTATTATCGGATGTCTCAAGGTGGAATTAAGTGCTAACATGGAAAAAAAGGGAAATTCTGCCCCCTTGTGGAAAGGGGAAAAAACATTGCCTGATGTCTGGCCAGCGCTTTATCGGCATCTAAGCATGAAAAAAAAATAAACTAATTTGGGAATGGCGCTCTATGTCATATTTTCAATTCCCGAATAAATTCAGGAATGGCAATGAATGAGCGATTAGAGGCTACTGTCATCTCTAACATACCATATTTTCCAGTGTATAAGGCGAACTGGAGTGTAAGGCGCACCCCCAATGAATGCTGTCTTTTCAAACTTTTTCTATATACAGTGAGACCTCAACTTACGAACTTAATTGGTTCCCAAACAGAGTGTGTAAGGCGAAAAGTGTGTATCTCAAAAAAAATTCCGATATAGGAAACCATTAAAATGGGAATAATCCATTCCCGGGTTTCCATAAAATATACTTTTCAACTAAATAAGCCTTAACACTACACACAACATACCTTATTCTATGTATAATAAATGTGCTGTTGTATTGTAATGAAAGAAATACACTGCATTGTATCATAAAGTCACTTTATTTACATTTGTGATGGTCATTTATGGCTTGATGGAATGGCGTTGGAGGTCGAAGGTCAAAGTGAATTGCTGTTTGGAAAGAGAGGCGCATTACATGACGAATGTAATTAAAGAAATAAACTGTGCTGTAAAATAACGTTTTATTTACCTTTTTGATGGTCGTTGATGGCTTATGGAAGGAGAGTCACCTTCCATAAGGACTGTTGGTAACTTAACCTCTGGTGCTGTTCGGTCGTGTGCTTCCGCCGAAGATCACTCCGCCAGCCGTGGTGGGTGTGTATCATGAAAATAGTGCTTATTATAACGTTTAATTTTCATAAATTTGACGTTTGTAAGACAAAAAGTTTGTAAGTTGAGGTGTTTGTAAGATGAGGTCTCACTGTATAAGGCGCACCGGACTATTTGTTGTGCACTGATTTTCCACCTGTTTCATTAGTGGAGTATAAAAGGACTACCAACACGACCACTCAGTGTTGGGTCATTGTTTGTTTCACGCTGTCAGGTTTGTTTTGTCTTGTCAGGTTTCCTTTTTTTAAGTCATGGTTTTGTTTGTTACTTTGGACTTTTTACTGATGACCTTGTTTTTGATTTCATTCCTGTTTACTCTATTTAACACGATTTGTCAAATACACTATGCTCCTCCCTCCTGTCTGCTGTTTTTTTTTGGGGGGGGGGGGGCAACTACCACCTTGCAAATATATATACAGTAAAGTCTCGTTATATCGATATTCTCAGTAGTCGGAAAAAATATCGATATAACCGGACTATCGATATATCCGATCCTGCGGGCATGTAATTTTCTCCTTGAGTTCATAGAAATAGTATCGTAATAAGCAGTACTATCGATATAACGAGACTTTACTGTATATATTTTCCTGCGATATTGTATGAGGTAATGTCTAGTAAAGTGTGCTGATGTCATCAATTATTACCTGTAAATTGAAGGACAACACGAGCTTGATTAAAATGTGGAATTTGTGCACAACTTTTTTTATGAAGACTGTGACTAAAATAAGAATATTGAGAGCAAAAGAGCTTGAAAGGCTTTTCCTCTCCTTTGGATGTTTGAAAATAGACGGCTGTGGGGAAAAAAATATCTAGTTGCCATAGATCTAAGTGCTTCATTCCCACCCGTTATGCAAATTGTCTGTCAAATCCACACAATCCTCAAATGATACGCCCTTTTTCTTAAGACCCTTTTACCTTTTGAGCACCCCCCCCCCAAAGACGGCCTTATTGCACTCATCGGGGTCAGCTTCCACGTGCTTCCTTGCCCAAAAGGTTTAACACAGGTGATGTTTGCATAGATGGCTTCCATCACCATGGCGACAAGTCAAAAAAGATGGGATGTCTCCTCACACGTAGCCGCTTTGTGCTGCTTCATGAGGCCTGAAGGTTAAAGGTGACAGAACTGTAATCGCCCCTCAACCGTAGATAGATGGAGCTGTTAATTCACAGCATTACAAACGAAAGTTTAAGTTCCTTAAATGGACAGTCCTCGGTCTGCATACCCTCATACAGCTTCAGCACTGAAGTGCAAAGCGGAATATGAAAAAAAAAACTCAGAGCTTTTCCCTCAGCAGTGGATCTGAAGAAGAGAATTAGCCATGCACCATTTCCTCTCTTACTACTGTGCGCACAATTCTGCACTTCAAGCATCATAACAGCCACACACACTTTATATTTTAATGCTTTATGTGTGGCTCTTTTCATTTATTCATATGTGCTAGAGAGGGGGGTCCATCATGCTTTTTTTAAAAGGGCATTTCATTTTGTTTTGCTAGTTTTTATGACTTGTTTCCAGAATGAAGAACATATATTAGATTCACATATGAAAGAATAATTATATACAAGCTATGTGTTATGCTTTTATTTGTGTGAACGTGTATGAAAGGCGAGCCATTGTCTGCACATACACGAGCGCGATAACCGAGTGTCCTCCTTCTCTCCCCTGTCCCCACCCGCATTTCTCCTGAATAATACAGAAGGGTAACCCCGCCTCCCATGACTGCGCCTATCCAATGGAAAGCGCGGATCTTGTCAAGCGATATCCGCGCCAACCAATCGGCTTCCTTGCTAGTCATCCGTGCCAACCGGACGCCCTCCCCTCTTTCTTGGGCTGCCGAAGTAGACGTCATGCGTGGATTTCGGGCACCGGCGCTCATTCGGTTGGGAGTTCACGGACGAAGAAGTGGGTGACAATAGTCACTCGTGGAACGTGGAGGAAATGGTGCTCGATTGGACGATTTGACGGCGTGAGTATGTGCACGTGATCGTTGGAATACGGAAAATGGGGTTGTGGTTAAATAGTGGAATGTGACGTGTGAGTCTATTATTATTATTATTATTATTATTATTATTATTATTATTATTATTATTATTATTATTATTATTATAGAAACATCAGAAGATGTGTAAAGAACAATACATATACACTATGCGGTATTGCATAGTAAGAGCGATCTCATGACCGACTGTGTGAAAACTATCATTTAATAACTAGACATTTAATAAGCCACGCTGTAACTTGTCGGATGCTTCCGGAGAAGCCATCCACGCGTGGTGCATGTTAAGGAAGAGATGTAGGCGTGTAAAGTTTTTTTTTCGAACTTTGAGTCATTTTTACTCCCTCCGGGTGTCAAAGTGCGCTAACGGCTGATCAATGGGGGCTATTATTTTTCGGCTTGAACAATGCAAGCCGGCTTTGTGCGGACCATCTGTCATTGTATCGGCATAACAGCAGCACTACTCTGAGATGAAGAGGGAAAAAAATTCTCACACACGCAAAGATAGATGGAGGGAGGGAGAGAGAGAGAGAGAGAGAGAGAGAGAGAGAGAGAGAGAGAGAGAGAGAGAGAGAGAGAGAGAGAGAGAGAGAGAGAGAGAGAGAGAGAGAGAGAG
Organism: Hippocampus bargibanti; assembly: GCF_051943395.1. Classification (NCBI taxonomy): domain Eukaryota; kingdom Metazoa; phylum Chordata; class Actinopteri; order Syngnathiformes; family Syngnathidae; genus Hippocampus; species Hippocampus bargibanti. The sequence goes on along the minus strand of NC_142744.1, from coordinate 5,997,490 downwards.
AGAGAGAGAGAGAGAGAGAGAGAGAGAGAGAGAGAGAGAGAGAGAGAGAGAGAGAGACCTGAACAGCAGACAACAATCGTTCAGAGCCACCACCCGTCTATGACCACACCATGGCGCACGGTGTGTCTCGCTACAACCCTGTAAGAATACTACGACTGTTTTCAAAATGTTCACAAATATTAACCAGGGGGTGAATTGCATCCTACAATAATGCAGTAGTGTCTTTGGGGGAGAAAAAATAGACAAGAAAAAAGTGCATTTGCGCATCTGAAAAGACTGAAATAGTTTGACTGCCATTTTTCTAACAGGGGCGTCCACATATTCCTTAACTTGCCATCATCAGCAACACGACTTCGCCCCCCTTTTTTTTATATGGCCTTGTCTCTCAGCCCTAATATGCATTACAGTTAATGAGGCAATGTCCATAAATTCTCCTTGCCATCTGGAATATAGTAGGTCTACAGTCTACACGCTTAGTGCAGCATTGCATTAAACAGTGCATTGAACACAGCATGATTTAATGAAACGACACGATGTGTTGGCTTTTACTGAGAAAATGCTTTTTTTTTCTCTTTATGTTCGAGTATGTCTATCCACACACAGAGTGCCGGGAACACAAAACCTGGTTAATTACAATACAATACAATAATACAATACAATACAATACAATACAATACAATACAATACATATTGATTTGTATAGCGCTTTAACAACATCTGAAGCTGTCAACATGGACAGCTATCGAACTATGAAGTCCAACACACTAGTTGATTTCTAAATTCTCATCTCAAAATGATTTTTTAACCAAAGAAATAATGTTGTCAATTATTATTATTATTATGTTCTCTCCTCCTAAACATGCATTGACTCGTTGGAGTCATAATTTGCCCAAAGAGAAGTTACGAACTGTTTAATATAAAATATGACTCACTCATTTACACTTGGAACAATTTTATAAAACTAAATGTTATGTTGTTTTTTTTTTTTTTTTTTTTTGCTTTTATTGATCGAATCGTTCAGATTCAGTTGTTGTTAAAGTGCTATGTAAATCAATATGTATTTATATTGTATTCAGAATCAGATTCAGAAAGCTTTTAATAGTCCCACAATGGGGAAATTTGCAATCTACAGCAGCAAAATTGAAAGGGGGGTCGAAAAGAAAAAAACAAAACAAGCAAAGAAAAAAGTATTGTATGTACAAAAAGAAAATGTTGTATTGTATTGTATTGTATTGTATTGTATTGTATTGTATTGTATTGTATTGTATTGATGGAGAACGTTGAACTATGTTGAAGTTCATTTCCTCGTTTGCTTGTGTCATCGTACTCCTTCTCGAAAAAGGATGTATAGATTCCACCATCCGGTTTCAATAAATAGCTCTGAAAATTTATTTTTCATTCACGGCAAATAATACATATTTGTCGATCTATCTATGCTGACAACATACATTGACAGCATCCACACGTGTACTTTTAGCCACTTTTTGGTCATGTGACTTGGCTCAATAAAGTTATCTTAGATGCTTGCTGAGCATGGTAATCGTTCCAACGTAAGAAAATGATTCATGAGAATTTTTTTTCCTGCCCTTATGGCAGTTCGACTTTGAGGGCTTCACTGTAAATAGACACGGAATAGACCCCTGCAAGAGCAAAGCGGATGTCCTGGCGCACATCTGTTTTAATACAGTTTGGGGTCACGGGTGGATGCCGGCGCATCCTGTCCCCACCCACTGCAGCAATGATGCTAACTCCCGTGTAGCCCATTATCACGTGTGAGGAGTTTCATCCAGCTGAGAGGCTGTGAAGCGCAAGCCGCCGCCACCGCCGTTGTTTCCACAACTTTCCTGCCGCTTCGCCTCGCAAAAAGTTAATGTTGTTTTCATCAGGGAGTCTCATCACATGATTCCCAGCAGATCCACTTCCTGCTGCAATCAACGATTGATTACATGCATGAGAAGGAAGAAAAATAGGATTTCCTCCACACCACCACACCACCCGCGACCCCCTTTCCTTTGGTCTTCTCAAGCACCAAAACTTAAATGAATTATATCTGAACTCTCAACTGGCAGAGATATACAGTTGCCTTTATCACCGTCACAAAAATACGATACACAGGGCTGCAAATGACCTCCTTCCAGCCCGCCAAATGCGTGTGAAAATTATTTTTGCTGATTGTTTGTCTTTGCAAGCTTGAACGAACCCGGATGAAAATAAATAAATAAATAAATAAATAAATAAATAAATACATAAATTAATAAATAAAATTTAAAATTAAAAATAAAACTACAACTAAAAATACAAATACAAAGAAAATAAAAATAAAAATACATAAGTAAGTAAATCGATAAATAAATACATGAAAATAAATAATTATAATACATTGATAAATAAATAAATAAATAAATACACACATACACACATTCATACACACATACATACATACATACATACATGAAAATTTAAAAAATAAAACAAAATAAATACACATATAAATAAATACATAAATTAAAAAATGAAAATAAAACTCAAAATAAAAATACAAATAAAATAATAAATTAGTAAATTGATAAATAAATAAATGAAAATCAAAATAAATAGATATATGGATAAATACATGAATAAATAAATAAATGAAAACAAAAATCAAAATAAATGCATATAAATAAACAAATACACACATAAAAAAATAAATAAATACATACAGAAATAAATATATGAAAATAAAACTCAGACTCAAACAAAAATAAATAAATAAAGAAATAAATAAATAAATAAATAAATGAAAATGAAAATCTAAGTAAATAGATGAATAAATAAATAAATAAATAAATTATAAAAACAATTATATTAAAAATTAATATAAAAATATAAATACATAAATAAGTAGGTGAATTAATAAAACTGCATTCGCTAGGTACGCACACATTTGCAAACCTTTGCCACTCAGTTAGATGTGACGTTAAGCAAGATAGAAGATGTTGGAATGATGAACTGAAATACAGCAGCAAAAATGGCTATTGGGGTGCATGAACCTAAAGTGAAACATGTATTTTTCTTTCTTTTTTCTCCCCCCCCCCCATACCAGATTCTTCCATGGACCCCAAAGTGCAGGCATGCCCGGGGCACTGTTCCCACAGACCACTTGGATGGCGCAAAGGGCCCTCACAGGTAAATGATGTCAGACGGTCAACAAGTTCATACCAATCCGTGTCCATATGTGCGTTTAGTGCTTCCCTGTGTAAATGGAAAAGTGAGGTAATGGAGACCCACTCCCCCCCCCCGCCTGCCCCGCCTTAGGCGTCATGGCATACTGCCCAAAGAGATGAGTGGCTGACCTCCGACCTTATGTCTAGCCACAGGCTAAAATCTACCAAGGTCAAGCCAGGTGGCTTTCAATGTCCTAACGTCGTTTGACATTTGAACCGCCGCTGCTTTTGCTTAATGAAGAAACCGTGAGTGTGTCGTTTTTTCCCCGCCACTCCGAGATCAATCGGTCGGGATTGTGCCCCGAAACCCGTTCAACTTAGAACATCTGCTCTCGGTTTCGGTCTTCGTCCCTGCCCAATAAAACTCCTCGACATTCCCAGGTCATTTACGAGATGCCGCAACCACTTTAATCATGGCGCGGCGAGGTGAGGGGGCGTAGGGGGGTAACTTTGTCCACGCAGAGGCGGGGCACTCTCGGGTCCCGTCCCAACACGCTCGCTATTATGCGGTCACGCAAGAAACTCCCCATGGAAATTTTGGAATCTTTCCCATTGTTCCTCAAGGGGAGAAAGGGGGGCTGGGGGGTTTCATATGGAAGTGAGGAACGCCAGGAAATGACAAGCATTCTTTGTGGACTGGTTGAAAATAAACGGATGGCTCTTCGTTCACAATTCGACATTGGGGACACATTAAAGGACAACCGACAACATTTTTTTATTTCCTAACTGACATCAGAAAAACGTTTTATAGCATCTAAAGCACCCAAAACACGCAGGGTGATATTTTTAGTCAAATGCAAAACACATTAAAGTGTCCCAAAACTACTTCAAAATGACTTGAAATTAGGGGGGAGAAAAAAGTTTCAGATACTTTCACAAAGGCTCCCGAATCAAAACCCCAGTTTGTCCCGCCCCCTTGTTCGTGACGTCACGCAAGGACGTCTTGCCTTGCTCGAAAATCAAAACAATGGCTTCAGATTCGGAGAAGATGCTTTCTTGTTACTCATCCAGTTATGAATATGATTCAAATAGTTCTGAAGAGGAAAGCATACATGTTTGCAATCGATTAATGAAGTCCTCCCATATCAATTCGAGCCGTCAATGACAGCAATGTAGCGTCCCAGAAAATGCACAAGATGGCGCCCAAGCTCCGTTGGAAATGGGCTGATTTGTCTACTGGGAATTTGTGTCAACTAGTATCAAATAGTAGTCTTGGTGCAACACACAATGATTCACCATCGCGTTATTTGTTTTTTCCTTCTAATTTCACCATCAACACGAATCAAGGCGAAGTTTTCAGACCAAACAAAGTACCCAAAATGCATTGTGTGTCGCTTTCTCGTCAGGGGCGTTCCAGACGTGACGTTACGTTAGGCATCGTCATCTACTCCAATACAAGACTTCCTGAATATTCAGCACGAGTCTTAAAACGTAAAATATAGCTATATGCTGTGGAATCTTTGTAAAATATGCTCAGTAGAAGTCATTTGAAGTGATTTTACAAATTATGGACACAACTTGTCCGGAGGCGTCGGTTGTCCTTTAAAGCCCCAATGCAGGAAACTTCCAATTTGCCTGGGTGCAACGTGGAAGCTTGGACATCTCAATATTTCCTTCCTTTTTTTTTTGCGGGCCTTATTCTGCCTTATCTAACCCCTCAGCCATTCCCCTCCCCCCACCTCTTTGCCCTCCGGGTTCAAACAAGCCTGCTGCTTGAGCTCTGCTTTATGAGGTGTGACAGAGAAGTCTGTCTGCCCAGACTGCCTGCGCGCAGACTGGAAATGGAAAGCTTTACATCGTGCTTGGCTGCGGTGGCTTTGGGGGAGGATTTAAACCCACTTCACCCCCTATACGGTCCCTCGTGTACAGGAAGTGGAGCTGCACTGCTGAGTTGGCATGAAAGTGTGTGGAAGGGTTAGAGGGGGGCTGAGGTGGCAGGATCCTAATTTAACCTTGCACTTTCTACTTTTTTTCATATGACAGACAAAAAAGAATATGTTGGTGGTGGTAAAAAAAAAATGATGCCTTACTATACATGGTCGTTTTTTTCGTTCTAAAAACGCCTTACTATACATTTTTTTTCAGAAAAAAAACACCTGACTAAACATGGACATTTTTTTTCATGCTAAAAACGGCTTACTATACAAGGTCATTTTTCTCAGGTAAAAAAACGCCTTACCACGGTGGTTTTTTTCCAGTAAAAATGCCTTACTATTCTGGTAAACATGGTCGTTTTTTTTCGTGCCAAAAACGCCTTACTATACATAGTCGTTTTTTTTTTTTTTACCATACATGGTCATTTTTTTTCAGCAAAAAAACAGCTTACTATACATGGTAGGTTTTTTTCAGTTAAAATGCCTTACTGTACATGGTCGTTTTTTTGGGCAAAAAACGCCTTACTATACTAAGTTGTTTTTTTTTTCGGGTAAAAAAACGCCTTACTATACATGGTCATTTTTTGGTCAAATATTGGATTACGATACATGGCGTTTTTTTTTATATATATATATATATATATATATATATATATATTTTTTTTTTTTTTCAAGAAAAAAAGCCTGACTAAAAATTGACTTTTTTTTCAGGTAAAAAAAAACACCTTACCAAACATGGTCGTTTGTTTTCGGCTAAAAACGCCTTACTTTAAATGGTCGGGTTTTTTTTCGGCTAAAAACGCCTTACTATACATGGTGGGTTTTTTTGGGGTAAAAATGTCTTACTATACATGGTAATTTTTTTTCAGTTAAAAACGCCTTACTGTACATGGTCGGTTTTTTTTTTCGGCAAAAAGCGCCTTACTATACAAAGTTGTTTTTTTTTCGGGTAAAAAACGCCTTACTAAATATACATGATCTTTTTTTTTCGGCAAAAAATGGATTACGATAAATGGTCGTTTTTTTTTTATTTCAGAAAAAAAAACGCCTGACTAAACATGTTCGGGTTTTTTTCGGCTGAAAACGCCTTACTGTAAATGGTCGTTTTTTCGGCTAAAAAGGCTTACTATACATGGTGCGTTTTTTTCTGATAAAAATGCTTTACTATACATGGTTGTTTTTTTTTGCCTGCCAAAAACGCCTTATTTTACATCGTCTTTTTTTCTCGGGTAAAAATGCTTTACCATACATGGTCATTTTTTTTCAGCAAAAAATTGGCTTGGTCGTTTTTTTTTTCGGGTAAAAAACGCCTTACTATACTGGTCGTTTTTTTCCAAAAATGCCTTGGTCGTTTTTTTCGGGCTAAAAATGCCTGACTATACATGGTTGTTTTTTTTCCGGCAAAAGTGGCTTGCTGTACATGGTCGTTTATTTCAGGCTAAAAACGCCTTACTATACATTATCGTTTTTTTCACGCTAAAAAAAGCCCTTTTTTCCACCCTAAAAACACCTTACTTAATTTTTTTTGTACAAAATCATCTGTTGTTTATGCTAGTTGTTTGGTTCCAGGTGCTCTTCATTTCTTCTTCCTACTGAAGATGTAATAACAGCTTGTTTTCCTCCTAGCCGCCCAGTCTCGCCATATCAGAGGGTAAAACTCACACCTTACGTCCCACCCCCTTCCACATCTCTTAGGTCCCGCTTCTTCCTCCTCCTCCTCCTTCTACTACCCCCCCCCCCATTGGTCCGATGGTAGTTCCCAGGTATTTCACCAGTGTAGCATAGCCCAGAGATTGCTTGTTCAGTCGCTCCAGGGTGACAAAGGCAGCATGCCTCCAATAGAGGGATGAAAGGAAAAGGGGCTGTGCAGCCACTCCCTTTTTACAATGGGAGCCCTCCTTCGCGAGAATGTAGCGCAAATAACTTTTTTTTAACAACCATTCAGAGGAGAAAGTGCACCGATGTTTATACGGAGTAGGATGTCAATCACTTTCGGAATACGTGTATTCATATCACGTTTTCGTTAGCCCTGAAACAAGATTGAGTTGTTGCTTTCTTAATTAGACAAAATGTAATCAATGCAGACAGTGTTATTGATGGTGTCGTTTAAAAAAATATTTTAAAAACAATTTAACACAAAGTCACCCTGCACTTTTATTGTCTTTATTGACAGATGTGTTTGGCTCTCAAATTCCTATTTTTATACGAATAGCATAAGTGGTTGAAAATGAAAATAACAACTTAACTCATTCACTGCCAGGCGATGTGCGAAAAGTTTTTGTCATTTTTACTCAAATTCCACGACCCACAGAATATTGAGTTATAGGACTACATAAACATTCAATGCAGCGTAAGAAACCTTAGATATATGAGCCTGGAGTTATCTGAGCTTAAAATGGGGGCAGCTGTACAAAAGGCAAATGCTGCCCCCTCGTGGCAGGGAAATAACAATGCCAGAGGTCTGACCAGGACTTTATCGGCAACCCCCTGCAAGAAAAAACAAAACCTGAACAAATTCGGGAATGGTGCGCCACATCATATTTTCAATTCCCAAATAAATTCAGGAATGGCAGTGAATGAGTTAACAAGAGTCCGGTTGCCTTAATTCAAGTTCGCAGATTTCCATGACCAAAATGACTGAGAATCTACACAGACCAGAAAAAAAAGAAAATATTTATCAAGCACATTTTTCTTTTTTATACTGATATTATGACAAAAAATAAAACCGAATTAAGCATTTATGCTTCAATGAAATGATCCTTTCATGCCAGTATTTCACTATTTAAAATTGTCGTTTATTTGTCGCGGCTTGGAATTGAAGCGGATTTACGTGGGACAGGAGATGTGAGACAATCTGTTTTTGTCAATGGATTCTACAGCTTTGTGTTTGCTTCGAAAACTTAGATTGTAGCAGACGTTCACATTCCACTATCACTTGTCTTGTCCACTGGTGAAAAGGAGGTTTTCATCCTCTCCTCTTTCATTTCCTCTTTCATCATGGCATAAAGTGTTTTTCTTGTACTCAAACATCATGGAGTACCTGGGGAAAGTCGTTAAGATTGCACAACTGTCAATGTTTTTATGTTCCTTTTGTGTTTATTATTTTGCTTTATGTTGACAATTATGTGAAGCGCTTTGTTACAGGTGCAGATCCTGTGTCTGTTTTGAATGCTTGCCCCCCCCCCATTGGATATTGCCGGAATCATAGTTACAGAACTCAGGCGGGCACATCGGTGAAAGGGAAGTGAAGGTTTAATAGGACTGTAGTTCACACTGCAATAGATGAGAGAAGACTTGATAGTAGTGTTAAAGGACAACGGACGCCTCCGGACAATTTGTGTCCATAATTTGTAAAATCATTTCAAATTACTTCTACTGAGCGTATTTTACAAAGATTCCACCGCATGTAGCTATATTTTACGTTTTAAGACTCAAGCTGAATATTCAGGAAGTCTTGTTTTCGAGTTGGTGACGAGTCCTGACGTGATGTCACGTCAGGAACGCCTCTGACCGAGAAAGCGACACACAATGCATTTTGGGTACTTTGTTTGGTCTGAAAACTTCGCCTTGATTCGTGTTGATGGCGAAATTAGAAGGAAAACACATACATAACGCTATGGTGAATCGTTGTGTTGCACCAAGACTACTATTTGATACTAGTTGACACAAATTCCTGGCAGACAAATCAGCCCATTTCCAACGGAGCTTGGGCACCATCTTGTGCATTTTCTGGGTGCTACATTGGAGTCCAGATCCCTCAAAATTATACGAAGGACTTCTTTAATGGATTGCAAACATTTATGCTTTCCTCTTCAGAACTATTTGAATCATATTCGTAACTGGATGAGGAACAAGAAAGCATGTTCTCTGAATCTGAAGCCATTATTTTGATTCTCGAGCAAGGTAAGACGTCCTGGCGTGACGTCACAAACAAGGGGGCGGGACCTTCTGAAACTCGCCATCTCCGAGGTCATTTTGAAGTAGTTTTGGGACACTTGAACTCATTTTTATTGGTGTTTTGCATTTGACTAAAATATCAGCCCTGTTTTGGGTATTTTAGATGCTATAAAACGTTTTTCTGATGTCAGTTAGGAAAGAAAAAAATGGTTTCGGTTGTCCTTTAAGAGTCCCCATCAATTCATGCCCTACATCAGGGGTGTCAAAGTCATTTTTTGCCGCGGGCCACATTGTAGTTATGGTTTCCTCTCGAGGGCCGTTATGAATTTGGGGAACCCATTAGAATGTTTAAATCCCTTCAAATATTACATATAGAGCACACAGCAAATTAATGAATAACTCGTTTTCAAATCTGAAGTCAAGAATAATGACTTTTATTGTGGTTGACATCCAAAAATATCAAATTTTGGCTCAGATTTTAGCAATCATCATGGAATTTTACAAGTTTGATTTGCTTTCGCGGGCCGAAAAAAATGATGTGGCGGGCCGGATTTGGCCCGCGGGCCTTGACTTTGACACCTGTGCCCTACATGATCACACACCCCCAGTTGAATGATACACTCCGCACTGAGCTACTGGCGCTCGCCGGACTGTTATCATCTCATGTGGTCGTCAGGGGGGGGGAGGGAAAGGAAACCACAGGAGTCTTTTTATGGCTCCAGCTCCAGAGACAACCTGTTCTCCGGCACCTCTCTGCTGGCACTTTTTTATGACATCATAAATTCTTGCATTTCCTCTGACCAACCCTCGATGGGCAGACATACCTGGTCAAGTAATTGTCTGTCGGATTCTCTCGTCTTGTCAATCTCCCCCTTTCGCACCGGCGACTTCCTCTGGCAACACACCGTGGCGCCTTGAAGTATTTTATCTGCGCTCTGGATGCTTTAAAAAAAAAAAAAGGTCAGCGACCTTTCTGAACGCATGTGCACACGCTACGCACAACAACATCCCACATTCAGACTTGTTGATAACTTCTGTTTGTCGAAATCTTGGGGTGAGAAGCAGAAAATGGAGGATTATGGCGAAGAAAGTGATGTTTTTTTGCAGGGGTTCTAATGGGAGGGTTCCAAGAAGAAGCTCTCAGGAGCAGTCTATGTTCACATCCATCTGATGCATGGCCGAGTCTCCTCAGGGAAGCAGGAACAATACGCGCACCAGCACGACAACATTCCTCCGGGGTTAAAAAGGTCGGGGGTCACCCGGTGACCCCACCCTGCCAATCAGACCCAAGGCACCAGTGAGCCGTCTTTGTTTTTGGGTTCGTGTCGTTGCACTTGTTAAGCACACTCCACACCTTGTCTTACAATGTTTCCTCTTCTATTTATTGCCATTTTTACCCTTTTTTAATGTTCTTTTAAAGGACAACCGACGTCACTTTTTTGTTTCCTAACTGACATCAGAAAAAAACGTTTTATAGCATCTAAAATACCCAAAACACGCAGTATGTTTTTAGTCAAATGCAAAACACCAATAAAAATTACTTTAAGTGTCTAAAAAGTACTTCAATTTGAAACCGGAAGTGGCCAGTTTCAGAAGGTCCCGCCCCCATGTTTGTGGTGTCACGGCAAGACGTCTTGCCTTGCTCGAGAATCAAAACAATGGCATACATGTTTGCAATCGATTAAAGAATTTATTCCGTGTCAGTTTGAGGCATCAGGGGAGGGAAATGTCGCACCCAAAAAAGGCAGAACATGGCGACAAAGCCGTGTAAGGAATTAATCAGCCCGTTTCCACCGGCTGATTAATTCCTTACATGGAGCTTTGTCTTACGAACGAGATACATTCCGAACAGTCGTTTGTATGGTGAATTAATTCCTAAGTTGCTTCACTGCTATATTTTGTATGAAATGTATTTTTAAGGCTTATATAAGTATGTTTAAGCCTTGTATAAGTAACCTGTATTGGTTTTTACTGAAAAATAAACATTTAAAAAACTATATAGTCTACAAAAATATGTACATGTACAACTGGAGAGAATAGTACATATATTACTACAAAACTGTTGGTATGTACCGTTGTTCATAACTCGAATGTTCGGAAGTGGAGGAGTGTCTGTATAGATTTAAGGAAAAAAACACAGACTATATTTACTGCACATACTGAGAATATTCAGGTCATCTTATTTTCTATTTTTCCTGGGCCACCACCACAACGCATTTAGTCAATGTCCCGCCTTTATAGTGAAGCATATACATGTGTAGGCATTTTGAAAGGGAGATGGAGGGCTGTATGTGTATGAGGTACCCCCCCAAGAGGCAATCCAGAGGTCTGGTAGTCATCAAGTGTAAATGTACAGTATATACTGGACATGCCGTTACATTCAAACCACACCCCACTCCTGGGTTAGACCACCCCAGAGACAAACCACGGGTACCTCCGCCTTCACACCCCCTCATCCCTGGCTCGCAACTCTTAGGAAGTGCATTTTTCGATTTTCCAAAAATACTCCAGATATTGATCACCTTTGTGTTTCATATCATTCATTTGGGAAATGCGGCAGAACTACGATATTTGGCTTGTCTAGTTGAAAACACTCCCGTCACTTTAGCATATTGTCGCTTCTTGGCATCAAAGGGCCCACAGGATGGCACCAAATAAGCAACTTTGTAAGCAAATAAGAGTGGATAGTTCAACCACAAATAGTACTTAGTGGTCAACTCATTCACTGCCATTCGCAAATTTATTCACGAATTGAAAATATAACGTGGAGCGCCATTCCCGAATTTGTTTGGGTTTTGTGTTTTTTTTTTCATGCTTGGGTGCTGATAAAGCGCTGGCCATGGCCTCTGGCAATGTTTTTTCCCCTTCCGCTAGGGGGCAGCATTGGCCTTTTTTACGTGTTAGCGCTTTGTTCCAGCTATGTAAACCAATATGTATATATTGCATTGTATTTTGGACACCCGCCCTCATTTTAACGTCATATAACTCCAGACCCATATAATTTAGGATTTTTTTTTTCTGATGAAAGAAGAGAGTATACGGTTTCTAACACTGCATTGAATGTTTATGTAGTCTTAAAACTGTGGGTCCTGGAATTTGAGTGACAATGACAAAAACCCTGGCACTGGAGTGGACACATTTTTGCACATGTCTAGCAGTGAATGAGTTTGTGTAGAAATTTAGAGTGTCTAAATGTAACATTGCGATGTTTCTGTTGGAAAACTATCTTTGAAATTAGGACAACTTTGAAAGCAAAGCAGTGCTGCAATCCGAATTCTTTTCCACTGTATCGATTTAAAGGGATTTGCCGACTTGCAATTCATTTGATTCCACACCCACAGTCCTTACCATCGTTTTATTTTGGCTAATTCTCACTAGTGTCCTCATTTCTTGCTGGATAGACGATTCTAATCCCCCTGAATTTTATCATCCATTTTAAAATCTCCTCCCGGTCGAGGAACGGAGAAGTTCTAAATGAAAGCCTATCCGGCTGCGGAAGCGCTCCTAAGATCGCTTATTGTTAGGAACCCAAAAAAAAAAGAGTCTTTTTTTTATTTTGTCTAGCAGCTGACGCCACTTCCCACACACTTTCTTCCTGGAGTGGCTTGCCTGGGGATGAGAGGAAAGTTTCCTGATGCCACACTTGACAGACAGAGTATGACTTGAGGAAGTTACATGGTGCTTTGCTATGTTGCTGCAAGAGTGGCCCACCTGCTCACCATATGGTGCAGTTATCTGGCATTTCAATGTAGCATTTAAGTGCGTTGTGTGTGTGTGTGTGTGTGTGTGTGTGTGTGTGTGTGTGTGTGTGCGTGCGCGCGTGTGTGTGTGTGTGTGTGTTTGTGTGTGTGTGTGTGTGTGTGTGTGTGTGTGTGTGTGTGTGTGTGTGTGTGTGTGTGTGTGTGTGTGTGTGTGTGTGTGTGAGGTATGTGTGTGTGTGGGGTGTATAGATAGCTAACTAGCTAGCTAGCTAGCCAGAAACCTAGTTAATTAGATAGATGGATGGATGGATGGATTGAAGGGTGGATGGAATGGATGGATAGACGGATGAATGGATGGGTGGATGGATGGATGGACAGATGACAGATGGATGGGGTGGACGAATGGACGGATGGATGGATGGTCGAACAAATGAATGGACGGATGGATGGATGGATGGACGGACGGACGGATGGATGGATGGATGGATGGATGGATGGATGGATGGACGGACGGACGGACGGATGGATGGATGGATGGATGGATGGATGGATGGATGGATGGATGGATGGATGGATGGACGAATGGATGGACGGGTGGGGATGGATGGATGGATGGATGGATGGATGGATGGATGGATGGATGGATGGCAAATTTCTCCTTTGTGGAACTATAAAATGCTTTCTGATTCTGATGGATGGATGGATAGTGTGAGCTCGAAGCGGCCTTTAGATCTGACTAATCCTTTGTTTTAATTGATTACTCACGGGCACGTTTGCAATGTGTCTTGAAAGGCAGTTGCAGGCTCCAACGGGCTCCAACAGGCTCCACCGGGCAGGTCTTCACACCAGACTCTTCTTTCAAGACTTTCTCTTTCACCAAAGCCATTGGATCATGAAATGGTGTCCAGAAACAAGCTCATTGAGACTGACCCCAAGAGACTCTTTAACCTCAAACAACCCATGAGGAACCCCCTTCATCCCAATCTCTCTTGAACTCTTCACAGTAGGCTTAGCATAGATTGCAAGTTTGAACGACTTGCTTGAAAGACCCCTTGAATGATCTGGATCATCTCTGGAAGATGAACACTGGACGCTCTTTTATTGCTCTTTCATTGAAAATTAGTACATAGTCACGTTTTTGTATCAACCCGCTCCTTTCTAAACACACACCAATATATTAAAAAAGAAAAACAATAGCGCTTTCATGCCCGGTGGCAAAACCTTTCACATGACAAGCCGTTAGTGTTTTACACAAAATGTTTTATTTACTCTAAATGTAGCATCCTAAAGGCTAATGTATTCCTTTGTCATATTAACAAGGGGATAGAGTGTGCGTAAAAGAGCCAACTGTCTCTCCCTTTATGGCTTTCTGAATTATAGCTGCAATAACATGATACATTTCTCATCCGTGGGGCAGAGAGCACGTTGGATCTGTGGGCTGACATTTGCCACCTATCACCGCCACCCCCGCACATTGACATCACCAGCATAAGCCGATAAAAAAAAAGGGGGGTAACAAACGTTCATAGATGCGCATTGGCCACCCTGACGTCAGCCGATGGGGTGACACAGCTGATAGTTGTTCCCCCTCAGACCAAAAGCCCATTTGCGACAATGGGAGCTCTCAGCGAATGAAAGGCCAGGCTACCCAGCAGGACATGGCGGCATTGTTCCTCAGTTGATGTCTCTGGAAGAACCTTGAAAATGTCAATACAGTGATACCTTGGCTTACGAACGTAATTGGTTCCCAGACAGAGTGTGTAAGGCGAAATGTGTCTATCCCCAAAAAAATAATTTCCCATAGGAAACCATTAAAATGAGAATAATCCGTTCCCAGGTCCCCTTAAAACCTAATTTTCTAATTTCTAATTTTCTAAGCCTTAAAACTACCCCAAATATACCTTATGTTATGTACTTTATAATAAATGTGCTAAGGTATTATAATTAAAGAAATAACTGATACTGTTTAATAAAGTAATTTTATTTACCTTTGTTGAGGGCTTGATGGAAGGGAGTGGACGGTTTCATCAACATTAAACACTTGATGAGGAACATAGCCTTCTTCTTTCACCATTTTGAGGGATAATCCCTTGTAGGCGCTTTCTCTGTGATAATTGTATCTAGTTCATCATCAATTGTGTTCTGTTTAGCTGGGTTGATAGCTTTTTGCATCAAGTGTACAGATGGCTTGTGCGGGTTGTTTGTGGAGCCTGATTGATGGGATATTATAAAAAATATTTGAGGGTTTTATCACAATACTGTACAATCTTTTCTTTTCGGCTTTTCCCTTCAAGGAGTCGCCGCAGCAAATCAGTGTCCTCCATCTTCAGAGGTTTGATTCTCATGTTTGTCTTGGCCAAGCTTTTACGTCGAATGCCCTTCCTGACACAACCCTCTGTATTTATCCGAGCTTCGGACCGGCACAAGAAGACACTGGCTTATTTGTATCACAATACAATAATAAATAGAATTTTTAGAGAGTACCAATCGTCCTTCTTTAAAATGTTTATGTTCCTTAGAGGTTTTCTTGGAATCGCCCTGGAGGTTCGGCGCATGCATCGACGCATCGGTGTCCCTGGACCCATCACTAATTTTTACTCGTGGTTTTGTTTGACACTTTGGACTTTTCTGCTCTGATTACTTTAATGTTTTAGATTTTGTTCCTCCTGACTTTATTTTAATGCAGTTTTTTAAAATACACCCTGCTCCTCCCTCCTGCCTACTTTTTGGGGGTCTACCTCCATCACCACGCAAATCGTGACACACGTATACAATTCAGAGTAAACACAGACTTGTTTCTTTTGTGTTTTTCAGTTATTATCCGTGATTGCGCTGAAGATGAATATGGAGACTTCACAGAGGTCCGATCCAGCTGGTAAAATGGTGGTAATCCAATGCAGTGAACCCCAGTTTATCATGAGGGATACTTTCAATACATATCCATCCGCAATTTGGTGAAAATCCACAACACAAGAGACCGTAAAATAGTTTTTATCCCTCCCACATATGTGAAACACCTTTTTTTTAACTCATTCACTGCCATTCACGAATTTATTCGAGAATTGAAAATATGACATAGAGCGCCATTCCCGAATTTGTTTGAGATTTTTTTCTGGCTTGGAAGCAGATAAAGCGCTGGCCAGATCTCTGGCTAAGTTTTTTTCCCTTCCACAAGGGGCAGCATTTCCCTTTTTTTCCATGTTTGTGCTTTGTTCCAGCTTCAGCTGTACTCTAGCACTCTAAATTAATATGTATGGTTTGAACTATATTTTGTACAACCACCCCCATTTCAAGCTCCGATAACTCCAGACCCATATAATTTAGGAATTAACTTTTTTTTCTTATGAAAGAAGAGAGTCTTACGCTGCATGGACATTTATGTAGTCCTAAAATGCAATATTCTATGGGTCCTGGAATTCAAATGACAATGACAAAAACCATGGCACTGGAGTGGACACATTTTCCTCATCGTCTGGCAGTGAATAAGTTAAAGCTCACTTTCTTACACAGTTCCTTAAATAACCGGTTAAAAAAAACGCTTGTGTTAAGCGGTTTAAAAGTTGCATTCGAAGTTTACTGTCAAAGTGCCACGTAATACAAAAGCCGATTAAACGTTGAATATTTAAACACTAAACTTTTCACCCAAACCACAAACTTTATAATAATAATAATAATAATAATAATAATAATAATAATAATAATACATTACATTTTAAGTGCCTTTCAAAGCTCTCAATGACACTTTACAGTCACAGACAAGCATAGGTACTATAATAAATAAAATACAATCACAAATAGAATACAATAAATAAAATACAATTATAAATAGAAACAAGCGAGAGAGCTACACAGAAAATGCAATTTTAAATAGGTGGGTTTTGAGATGGGACTTGAAAGTGGGACGAGAATCGATGTTTTGAATGTTGGGAGGAAGTGAGTTCCAGAGTTTGGGGGCAAAAGAGCAGCTGAAAGCTCTGTCACCCATCGTGCTGAGACGGGCAGGGGGAGGGGGGGCACACAGAGGTGGAGGGAGGAGGTGGATTTGAGGGAACGAGAAGGAATAGAAATTTGAAGAAGGTCAGATACGTATAACTTTAGTCTACAAATGTCGACTGTACTGTAGATAGTAAAAACACATTTAAAATAACAGTTGATGAAAAATCTTCAGTGTCTCGAGGGAACACTGTAATGCAATCAAGCGTCTTCGTTTGTATTCCTGTTTAAGCGTGAATGACTCATAACCCGCTTCTCCCCTGTGGTTGGAGCCACATCCTGTTCAGGGACCCCTCCACCCTCTTTCCCGCTTACCTCGGAGAACATTCAACGCTGTCGGTGAGTTTGGTATGGATCGCATCGAAACCATCGACCGTTGACTGTGCCCTGAGGTTTGCCCCGACAACGTCAGCAAAGAGCGAAGAATGCCCTGCGGCCATAACGGGCAATCGAGTGGGCGCATGCAAATCCTGGAGCATGGACCCCTTTTGCACCACACACACACACACACACACACACACACACACACACAAGTGTCACCCTGTAGTCCCGACCGAAAAGGTCACAATCAACATTCATTGCTGTCGCTGGGTTGGACTGTGTAGAAAAGCTCACTGAACAATGAGTGCAACTGTGGCCCAGATCCGCCTTGACTCCAGTCTCGGACAATCAACCCAACCGGATGTGAAAGGCTGTAATTTCTTGATTTATTAACCTTCTTGTTTTTCACTTCAACCGGGAGTCTCAGGGAGCGGGAGAAATAGCGACGCGGATTTACTTCTGGCTTTGCTCGCTTGTCCTCATCCACCTCTCATTTAATTGGCGGTTGTGTGTGCAGCAAGGGGGAAGGAAGCGGAGTGAATGTGTAATCATCTGGAGCCTCTTCTCCTTCAGATGTTGCATCCCTCTCTTTTTTGTTCGCCTAATTATACAGTGCATTCACTCGGTTCCATGCTAACTGCCTGTCTCACGTCAGCTGTAATGGACCGGGGGAACAAATAAACTCTAGAATTAGTCGACTTTGTTAAGATAGGCTTTCCGGTGTAGCGTTTAGCAGGGTCATTTTGGACTTGACAATTGAGGATGTCCCATTGTGTGCGTTTGACTTTCGTGACATGGTTTCCTTTAGGTGTGGGTGTATGTTTGCGAGTAAACTAGAGTTTCTTAAAGTATTTCAGCTCATTATTTAAAGGACAACCGACGTCACTTTTTTGTTTTTTAACTGACATCAGAAAAACGTTTTATAGCATCTAAAATACCCAAAACGCGCAGTATGATATTTTTAGTCAAACACCAATAAAAATGACTTAGTGTCCAAAATCTGCAAAAAAATTGAGCTGCGAATTGGGCATTTTCAGAAAATCCCGCCCCCAGTTCGTGACGTCACGCCAAGACGTCTTGCATTGCTTGTGAATCAAAACAATGGCTTCAGGTTCGGAGAATATGCTTTCTTGTTACACATCCAGTTATGAATATGATTCAAATAGTTCTGAAGAGGAAAGCATACATGTTTGCAATCGATTAAAGAATTATATGTGCCATTTTGAGGCAACATTGGGGGAAAATCTCTCACCCAACAAAAAAGAGGCACAAAATGGCGACCTCCAGTGGCCACCTCCGCTTCCACAGGCTGATAAATTCCTTATATGGAGCTTGGATGCCCTCTTCTGGCAGCTTTTGGGTGCAACACGGTTCTCAGACCAAACATGTATAGCAAAATACATTGACGTGAATGACCTGAATATTCAGCGCGAGTCTTAAAACGTAAAATATAGCTATTTGCGGTGAAATCTTATTAAAATATGCTCAGTAGACGTCATTTGAAGCCATTTTATAAATTATGGACACAACTTGTCCGGAGACGTCGGTTGTCCTTTAAACATTATACATCACAAGTTTAAATACAGTAAAATATATGTTAATTTTATGGCATGTCGTGACACAAAAAGTACCCCTCGTTTTCTTTTAAACAAGTCATTCCGTGTAAGTGCCCCTGTTTTGAAATAAACTCCCTCCTACAACTCCCCGTTGTGAGTATTTTTATTTGTTCATGACTTCGGTAATGGTACGTGTACCCCCTCCCACCCCCATCCCGCTGTCATCTCGCGAGCCATAACGTCCAAGGCCCGCTCTCGCCAGTCGCTCTGTATTATTCATCAAAAAGCACTCTGTGCACTGGTGCAGAAGAGTGGAGGTGATGTAAGCGTGGCTGTGAGCGTGCCTCGCGAGTCCTGACTGTCATTTGGGATGGATTCATGCGACGAACGAAAAACGTTTGTGCAGCTTTGATGGCGGTGCCAACAGCTAAAGTACGAAACCAGGAGGCGGAGAGGCAGGATGAAGATGGTGTCGTGATTTGACATATTTATAACAGCATATTCAAATCAGCATTAAACATTTGAAAGTTCTCATGATCATGAAAGGAAAATGCTGATCCATTTTTAAAAAAAGTACTTAAAGTAAAGTACTTAAAGTTAAGGTCGGAGTTTTCGCCGACCGCAATCGAAAGTTACTCTTGTGTGTCTCTATTGCCACCTTGTGTTCGGTTTCTTACACAACTGCGACGACAAAATTAACTATGATTGTTTCACGATACATATATTTTATTACCTGAAACAATATTAAGAGCAGTACAATGGAATAATAACAACAATATCGTCTCAATTTACATATCGTGTTTCGTTAAATACTGCTGTATGAAGGGAAACAGATACACACCCATTTGAAATGTACTTTCTGCCATTGAGTAGAAGAGTATTTGAAGTATGATTCAGTATATAGGTATAACATCGGTGCTGACATACATGTCTCATGTAATTCTATTTCATGTTTACATAAAAAAAAAAAAAAATATTGATACAGTACTATCATCAAGCCAAACAACCAGAGGCTCGTTTAAACAAACAAAAAAATGTTTGGTGTTAATAATACTGTCTTAATCATGTCATAAATATGGAGTAATGGGTGAAAGAATAAACTTGTTTTACATATTTAATCATAATATACTGTATAATCAACATTTTATTGCAAGTAGAGACGTTATTTCGTTCTTTGAAACGAGTATTGCATTGTTTACAATAGAGAGAAGCTTCAAAAGTGAAGTATGTATACAATATACCAATATAAATTTCATAAATACATCGACAGTACGTTTATTTAAAAAACGTACTTAAAACGTAAGACGACGAACGACTTCGATGTTTTTGGGCGGAACATGTCGTACATCACACAAACAGTAGGTGGCAGTGTTGTTGAACAAAACAGGAAAGATGCGCTTGAATGAACTGTCCCCCCGGAAGTGATTTTATTTTGACACTTTTTCTTCGCACGTAGTAATATGACACCACACTATACAATTAAACACACATTACTGTACAATCTTGTGGAATACAATAGTTCCTAAATCATAACACGATGATTTTGTGTGGACATCGTGTATCATTTCCAGCGTACAAGCTAACACTAGTTAGCTATGATGATATGACGACGAGTGAGAAGATGCTCGAAGGAGGTGAGAGTGAAAACAACACGGTTTGCATTACTGTATAAAGGGGTAATGAAGATATCTAACCATTTTTCACTGTAACTGGACTGAGTCTCTAACGAGCACTATTAACTATAAATGCCAAAATATGCATATGCGATTTATGTAAAGTGATAATTCGCACACTATCAGTTGTCACTGTTGTGGTATTTTATTTGCCTTACACAGCCTCATATCTGAGATAGATATCTCAAGACCAGACAAAGATACACTATCAATATTTTTTACTTATTGTAGCTTGAGATTTGTAAAATAACTACCGTGCCTTTGTAAATCTCGGGAAACGTGGTATTTGTAGGGCAATGTTTGAAATTTGTTTTTGATTTGTCCTATTTTACAAGTGAAATGGTATTGAAGGCGGTGATGGTTGAGAAGGCTCAACATACAGCAGGTTGGAGCCATGAGGGCAGGGAAAAGGACAGAGTGTGGTGATGGAGGTGGTCTATTCGAGGACCTGGACTTCCCTCCTAGTGACTCTTCCGTATTCTCTGACAGCTCCACCCCCATCTCCAGATTGCAAGGCCACATCATTTGGTTGCGTCCACAGGTTCGACCCACTCCTTCATTGGCCTGATTTGTTTGAAAGTTACTGTCGCGTGTCGTGGTGCATTTTCAAAAATTAAAATATTGTGCAAAAAGGTAATTTAATTCAACTGAAGTGTTATCTTAATTACAACCCCAGCTGCATACAAAGAGGTGTACAAAAGGAAAAAAAAAACAGACAGATCGTATGAAAACTAAGATAGCTAAAATATTAAATCATCGTAATATTCAGGAGATATGCCACTCGCCAGTTGTATTCCCTGACAACATCCATCTGAGTCATCCCAAGCAAGGCTTGCTGGGAGATTGTTGGTTCCTGTGTGCTTGCTCTGTGCTGCTCAAGAACAGACACCTTCTCGACAAGGTACAAGAATCAATCTACATTTTTGATTCTAATAATGCAATAGGTTATTATTGAAATGCCTTCCTCTGACTTTTTCTGTAGGTATTTCCTCCACACCAGCCGTTGTGGAGTGACAGCGATTACAGAGGATCTTTTCATTTTCACTTTTGGGATAAGGGACACTGGACAGAAGTGATCATCGATGACCGGTTGCCTTGTGTTGATTCGTCTCTCTGCTTCTCATGCTGCCACGCCCCCTCTGCCTTCTGGGTGGCTCTGCTGGAGAAAGCGTACGCCAAGTAAGTCGCCAGCCAATCGGATTGTTATTATTATTATTATTTGCGTAACTGAAAAGCTGCTATACTTTATTGTAACTTTAGGTTTTAATGTTGTCACTGTCTTTAAAATGTATTTTAAAAAAGATATTTCAAATAATTGGATAATATTTTCATGAATAACTTATTGTTCAGACATCTTTTCAATTTCGGTCGCGGCTTGGAATTGAAGCGGATTTACGTGGGACTGGAGATGTGAGACAATCTCTGGATCCTACAGCTTTGTGTTTGCTTTCAACATTTAGCTTGTAGCAGACGTGCACATTTCACCAGGATATCCCTGATACACTGATGAAAAGGACGCTTTGATCCTTTCCTCTTTCATCTGGAACTGCTTTATACAACAAAGAGGGTGCAAAAAATGCTTAAAATTCAATGCCTGTCAGTGTCTTTTGTGTTATCACACTATGTGTTATTTAGTTTTTTGTTGTTGTTTTGACCTCAAGATGGCAGCCTATACAGCAGCTCCTATATTTTGGTTTTCCACTTCTTCCTTTCCTTTCCTCTCACTTTGTCGCTGTGAAATGTAAATTTCTCCACTGCGAGACTACCAAAGGCGAATCCAATCCAATATTGTATATGTAGATTACGTTCGTCATCGCTTCACCTAGTAAACCCATTTGTACCCGTTTCCCCTTACTTTTCAGACACCACGGCTCATATGAGCATCTGTGGGCCGGGCAGGTGTCTGAGGCCTTAGTGGACCTGACTGGAGGTCTTGCCGAGTGCTGGAGTTTGTCTCACTTTGATTCAGAGGAGCAGCAGCAGCAGCGCACACCAGAGAAGAACCAAAATCGGGCCACGAGGAAAAATCTTAAACTGGATTACATATATACATTAAGAGCTACTTGTGCACTCAGTTGCTCCACTCAAAGCATCCCGGGAGGTATTTGTTTTTTTTCTTTTGTTCACCTTGATGACATTTTCATGACATCATCTGATTAGCCATCCCATCCGCTGTTAGGAGACAGCGAGCGGGGCCAGCACCATGCCATGGCTGTGATGGAATGGCTGAACGTGAAGACGCTCGCAGGAATCCCAGTGCGACTCTTCAGGATCAGAAACCCCTGGGGGAGATGCTGCTGGGGAGGTGCCTGGACAGAAAGGTGAGACTGACAATCTGATATTAGCACGTTTTTTTTGGTGCACCGTTTGCGTTTGATCGACCTATTTGCTCAGTATTCCTTTCTGCGTGTAGCGGTGCGGGATGGCGGACGCTAGATTCAGCCGATGCTTTGGACATCCAAGCCAGAGCGGCGCAGGGCGACTTTTGGTTGGAGGAGTCTGAATTCCTGTCCCAGTTTGATGATGTCACAGTCGGCTACCCGATCACTGAGGAGGGACACCTGCAAAGTATCTACACTGGTAATACTCTTGTTCAGTACAACAGTCCTTATTTGTACTTTACAGTGTGTACCTTGACTTTTGTTGTTGGTTGTTTTTTTTTGTTTTTTGGGTTGTACATGATTTACAAAATCATTGGATTGGATAAGATTAGCCTTTATTAGTCTCGCAGTGGAGACATTTACATTTCACAGCAGCAAAGTGATGAAAGTAAGAGGAAAGGAAAGAAAGAGGTACAAAAACAAAATACAGGAACTGCTGTAAAGGCAGCCACTCTCGCAGTGCCATCTTGAAGTGAAAACAACAAATAAACTAGATTGGATTGGATTAGCCTTTATTCGTCGAGTAATGGAGAAATGTACATTTCACAGCAGCAAAGTGATGAAAGTAAAAGGAAAGGAAAGAAAAAAGTAGAAAAAAATACATGACCTGCCAGAAAGGCAGCCACTCACACGGCGCCATCTTAAAGTAAAAACAAAAAAATTAAGTAACAAATAATGTGACAGAACACAAAAAACACAGACAGTCATTCATTAAGCACTTTTCTGCACCCTCTTTGTGATATCAAGCATTTCTATATGAAAGAGGAGAGCATCAAAGTTTCCTTTTCACCAGTGGATCAGCAATGTCATGGTGGAATATGCATGTCTACAAAGGTAAATGTTAAAAGCAAACACGAAAAGAGACTCTCACGTCTCCTGTCCCATGAAAATCCACTTCAATTCCAAGCAGCGACAGATCCACATCCGTCTCATCGCGGTCTCCTCAAGCCGTGCATCTATCCAGCCGCAGACTATCCAACAGCACCGACCTTTCCGCTGAACAAAGAGGGGGTGTGAAAATGCTTCCCATTAAAGGCGCAAAAAAAGCACAATCGGCCCAGAGTCAAATGGCACTGACATTCCTCCCAATCAAAAACGGTGCTGGCCTATTCGTGCTGCCGAAAAGGCGCAACTGCTCAGTACAGTCTCCTCCTTGATGAATGTCATGGCCAAAAATGCTGAAAAACAATCCGAACCCCTTTCCACACGACAGACAATGACAAAGTGACAAAAGAAAACACAAAAACAACAAAATAATTGTCTTGTGTTGTCGATCTCGTCAATGATGTCTCAAACAGGAAACCCCCTGCCACACCAACACCACCTTGCTGGACGATGGGTAAAGGGCCTCTCCTCCGGTGGGAGTCGAAATAGCACTAGCTATGATACCAACCCAAAGTTCTGGCTCAAAATGTGCGACAACGGGGAGGTCGTCGTATCTCTGCTGCAGCAGCCAAAGCCAAGACGATTTGCAGACGCGACCCCGGAGTCCGACGCTAGACGCCGGCATTACCAGGCCATTGCGCTACACGTATGGAAGGTTTGTCCCGTGGTTTAAAGTGATCTGCGTTTAGCTTTCAGTGAACACTTTTTTCCCCTCACTAGGTGGAGAAAAAACGATGTAATCTGAGCCGTACTTTGAACAAACCGCCATGTGCTTCTACTCACTGCCACGCACACCAGAGGGAGGTGTTGCTCCACGAGCGACTGGATCCTGGTCACTACCTTATGGTCCCCAGCACATACCAGCCGGGAGCAGAGGCCCACTTCCTTATTAGGGTCTTCTCCTCCTCTATCTCGTCCGTCAGGTGAAGCACAGCGCTAATGCTAAGATGCTGTCATTGTATCTGACTTTACATGCACTACTGTTCACATTGGTTACGTATAGCAAAATTAAAACCTGTTTTTAATTTTCTGAAAGACCCGTGTCACTGAATAGATTAACTCACTCATTGCCAGGCGATGTGCAAAAATGTGTCCACTCCAGTGCTATTTATTTATGAATTATTTATTTTTGTGTTTTTATTATTTATCAATTTATGGATTTATTTTAAGCTATTTTCAGGCTATCGGTAAAAGAATAGAGCCTAAGGTTTCTTGTGCTGAATCGAATGTTTATGGAGTCCTAAAACTCAATATTTTGTGGGTCCCGCAATTTGAGTGAAAATGACAAAAACCCTGGCACTGGAGTGGACACGTTTTTGCACATCGCCTGGCAATGAGTGAGTTAAATTCATAATACACTCCACATGATTCAGACTTGATCATAGTTTTAGTCCCTGGGGCTTTGTACTATCTTTAAATTGTAGCACTTTGTTACAATTTCAGCTGTTGTTAAAGCGCTATATCAGGGGTGTCAAAGTCATTTTATGCCGCGGGCCACATTGTAGTTATGGTTTCCTCTCGAGGGCCGTTATGAATTTGGGGAACCCATTAGAATGTTGAAATCCCTTCAAATATTACATATAGAGCCCACAGCAAATTAATGAATAACTCGTTTTCAAATCTGAAGTCAAGAATAATGACTTTTATTGTGGTTGACATCCAAAAATATGAAATTTTGGCTCAGATTTTAGCAATCAACATGGAATTTAACAAGTTTGATTTGCTTTCGCGGGCCGAAAAAAATGATGTGGCGGGCCGGATATGGCCCGCGGGCCTTGACTTTGACACCTGTGCGCTATATAAATCTATATGTATTGTATTGTATTAATAATATATTTTAATAGGTTGCGAAAATTACGAATTTGTGCACATATTTTTTAATTGATCTGTCTGAAACCGTGCCTTTCTTAGTGCCCTGAAGAGCCCAGCAACTCACCTGCCATTAACTACAGACGGAGAGTGGGAGACCACTCACTTCCGAGGCTCGTGGGTCGATGGAAGCTCTGCCGGTGGAAGCAGGAACTTCCCCACCCATGCGCAGAACCCCTGCTTCCCATTTATCGTTTGTGACGAGCCAATTTTGCCGGGCCTCAACGTTAAGGTTAACCTATACCAAAGCCGTACGGAAACGGATCTGCTCCCCATCGGCTTCCACATTTATAAGGTGAGGGTTCCGTTTTATCATCTCAAATGACATTTTAAAGGACAACCGACACCATTTTTTGTTTCCTAACTGACATCAGAAAAACGTTTGATAGCATCTAAAATACCCAAAACACACAGGCTGATATTTTTAGTCAAATGCAAAACACCAATAAAAATGAGTTAAAGTGTCCCAAAACGACTTAAAAATGACCCCAAAAATGGCGAGTTTCAGAAGGTCCCGCCCCCGTGTTTGTGACGTCACACTAAGACGTCTTGCCTTGCTCGAGAATCAAAACAATGGCTTCAGATTCGGATAACATGCTTTCTTGTTACTCATCCAGTTATGAATATGATTCAAATAGTTCTGAAGAGGAAAGCATACATGTTTGCAATCGATTAAAGAAGTCCTCCCGTATCAATTCGAGCCGTCAGGACTCCAATGTAGCGTCCCAAAAAATGCACAAGATGGCGCCCAAGCTTCGTTGAATATGGGCTGATTTGTCTTCTGGGAATTTGTGTCAACTAGTATCAAATAGTAGTCTTGGTGCAACACACGATTAACCATCGCGTTATGTATGTGTTTTCCTTCTAATTTTGCCATCAACACGAAGTTTTCAGACCAAACAAAGTACCTAAAATGCATTGTGTGTCGCTTTCTCCGTCAGGGGAATTCCAGACGTGACATCACGTCGGGTATTGTCATCATCAACTCAAAAACAAGACTTCCTGAATACTCAGCGCGAGTCTTAAAACGTAAAATACAGCTGGAATCTTTGTAAAATACGCTCAGTAGAAGTCATTTCAAGTGATTTTACAAATTATGGACACAACTTGTCCGCGGGCGTCGGTTGTCCTTTAAAGCCTGACTCAGGATGACTTACCGGATTTTATCCAGATACCAGCCGGGAAGCCAAATCATTCCATCCCCAGTGAGGACCCCGTTGCCAGTTGTGTCCCCCACTGCTACACTCAGGATGTCAGCTTGTCCTGCACTCTTCCACTTGGAACTTACCTCGTCGTACCATCCACATACAAGCCCAACTGCGCCGCAGACTTCACCGTCAGCCTTGCGCGGCGTATACACAGGTTGGTGACCACCCGTAACCCGACTCGTGCATCATCATTTGTTAAAACAAAAATGATGTTCACTTCAAGCTGTTTATTGCCAGATGGTTTACAGCAGGGGTGTCAAAGTCATTGTTTGCCGCGGGCCACATTGTAGTTATGGTTTCCTCTCGAGGGCCGTTATGAATTTGGGGAACCCATTAGAATGTTTAAATCCCTTCAAATATTACATATAGAGCACACAGTAAATTAATGAATAACTCGTTTTCAAATCTGAAGTCAAGAATAATGACTTTTATTGTGGTTGACATCCAAAAATATAACATTTTGGCTCCGATTTTAGCAATCATCATGGAATTTAACAAGTTTGATTTGTTTTCGCGGGCCGAAAAAAATGATGTGGTGGGCCAGATTTGGCCCGCGGGCCTTGACTTTGACACCTGTGGTTTACAGGAACCTGCAACACTGCAATAATGGATTGGATTGGATTGGATATGCCTTTATTAGTCTCACAGTGGAGAAATTTACATTTCACAGCAGCAAAGTGATGAAAGGAATGAAAGTAGAAAAACGAAATACATGAGCTGCTGGAAAGCAGCTCATACAAATACAATACAATACAATACAATACAATACAGTAAAGTCTCGTTATATCGATATTCTCGGGAGTCTGAAAAAATATCGATATAACCGGACTATCGATACATCCGATCCTGCGGCATGTAAATTTTCTCCTTGCGTTCATAGAAATAGTATCGTAATAAGCAGTACTATCGATATAATGAGACTTTAC
>NC_142744.1:5647500-5787500 GCF_051943395.1 Hippocampus bargibanti | reverse complement strand
TATATATATATATATATATATATATATATATATATATATATAGTAAAGTCTCGTTATATCGATAGTCCCGGTTATATCGATATTTTTTCGGACTCCCTTGAATATCGATATAACAAGACTTTACTGTATATCAGAATCAGAAAACCTTTATTTATTTATATATGTGTGTGTGTGTATATATAATACTCAAAGATTGAAAAGTTCACTTCGATTAATGAGCTCGGCTACACGTTGTGGAGTGCGCGCAAGTGTATGCACGTACCCATTAAAAAGATGACCTTCGGCTTTTTTGGCGATGTGCAAAAACCTGTCAAGAGGAAAACAAAGCAAGGTTTACTTAATAGCGCATCATATGGCAATATTTAATGCCTGAAGCCATTCAAGGGCGGTGAATATTTTAACTCATTCACTGTCAGACGTGCAAAAATATGTCCACTCCAGTGCCAGGGTTTTTGTCATTTTCACTCAAATTTTAGGACCAACAGAATGTTGAGTTTTAGGACTACAGAAACATTCAATGCAGCGTAAGAAACCTTAGACTATCTTCTTTCATGAGAGTTAATTCCTAAATTAAATGGGTCTGGAGTTATATGAGCTTGAAATGATGGTGGCTGTACAAATTACAATGCAATGCAACACATACATATTGATTTATATAGCGCTTTAACAACAGCTGAAGCTGGTACAAAGCACTAATATAGAATAAAGGGAAATGCTCCCTTGTGGAAGGGAAAACACAATGCCAGAGGTCTGATCAGCACTTTATGGATACCCTAACAAGAAAAACCAAAACCCGAACAAATTCGGGAATGGCGCTCCACGTCATATTTTCAATTTCCGAATACATTCGGGGATGGCAGTGAATGAGTTAAAAATCCTCATCTTCAACTCACTTTCTTCACTTCCTTCGGTGTACACCAGCTCTTCTTCCTCTTCATCCTAAACACATACGAGAAGAATGTGGTACGGATGTCGTTTTTGCAGGTTTCTTGTTCCTCGAGTTGGAGTGTTGGAGTGAAACAACATTATTCAGAGATTTTTTTTGGGCAGAGAATGAAGTATTCTTCTTATAAAAAGAAGTATCATGCTATTAGCTATATAGCTATCTAGCTAGCACGCTATCAGATATCTCCTTGAGAGTTTTGAAAGGTGCTTATAAATACAATGTATTATTATTAGTAGATGTCTATTAGCTAGCTAGTTGAATGTGCTAAGTAGTATAATGTAAAGCTAGCTAGCTATTAGCTATATAGCTAGCTAGCGAGCTAGCTATTAGCTATGTTCTTGAGAGTTTTGAAAGGCGCTTATAAATACAATGTTTTATTATCAGTAGCTTTCTATTAGCTAGCTAGCTCGCTTTCTATCTTTTTGAGTTACTTCCGGGTTGAGTGAACGCTGACGCGTGTGGCTGCCGCTGCTCATCCTCAGAAAAACTGATCCTGTGACAGGAAAGTGACCTTGAGAGTTTTGAAAGGCGCTTATACATGAAATGTATTATTATTATTATTATTATTTTGTATTATTGTATTTGATTATATTGTATTTATTATAGTACCTATGCTTGTCTGTGACTGAAGTGTCCTTGAGAGCTTTGAAAGGCGCTTATTATTATTATTATTAATAATAATTATTAATAATAATAATAATAATAATAATAACAATAGTAATTAATATTAATATTAATATTAATATTAATATTATACACTACCACTCTCAGATGAAGTTGTCCAAGGAAACATAAAACAAAATTTTGCAGATTCACTTGGTCTCCAGATAGTCGATTTAGCCGTATACGAACAAACAATACAAAACAGCAAACCACCATAGGTAGGCTAACAAAAAGGCCACCAGATAAAACGATACCTCTTTATCATATTTAAAGCCTATAAACAAGCGATTATATTACTTCGACGAGCGCCTGTAGAGACAAATATCACCTCCCTCTTTTCGTCTCACCTCCCACGAAGATTGAAAAAAAAAACAGTGTGAAAAGTGAGCCCGCAAACATTGCATCGCTAACTGTTTTTTTTCTCGTCTCATATTGATTTAATTGTTTATTTAACAGATGCTGGATGTTGTTTACGCAGCCGCCGAATGCACATCGGGGAGCTGCCGAGCAATTGCAACCAAAGGTGAGTGCTTCAAGCTTCATCATTATATGGAAGATACGTTGAAGACTTCAACATCTTTTTGGCTAACTTGTCAAATACAGTACAATGCAATACAATACAATACATATTGATTTATATAGCGCTTTACCAACCGCTGAAGCTGGAACAAAGCGCTTAACATGGACAACTATCATATACAGGAAATAAAGCAGTCACAAAAATACAGGTGCTCCCCTACTTATGAACATTCGAGTTACGAACAACGATACATACGAACATTTTTGTTGTAACACATGTAGTATTTTCTCCAGTTGTACATGTACATATCTTTATAGAGCATATATTTCGTTAAATGTTTATATTTCAGTACAAACCAATACAGGTTACTTATACAAGCCTTAAAGGACAACAGACGTCTCCGGACAAGTTGTGTCCATAATTTGTAAAATGGCTTCAAATGACTTCTACTGAGCGTATTTTACAAAGATTCCACCACATATGGCTATATTTGACGTTTTAAGACTCGTGCTGAATATTCCGGAAGTCTTGTTTTTGAGTTGGTGACGAGTCCTCACGTTACGTCACTGAAGAAACGCCCCTGACCGAAAAAAGGACACATTGTAGCAGTCCTTCCATCACGTCAATGCATTTTTCTGTACTTTGTTTGGTCTGTAAACTACGTGTCGCACCAAAAAGAGGAGATGGCGACAAAGCTCCATGTAAGGAATTAATCAGCCTGTTTAACAAGAAAGCATATTCTCCGAATCTGACGCCATTGTTTTGATTCTCCAGCAAGGCAAGACATCTAGGGGTGACACCACGAACAAGTGGGCGGGACCTTCTGAAACTGGCCACTTCTGGTTTCATTTTTTTTCAGTTTCAGCACACTTTAAGTCATTTTTATTGGTGTTTTGCGTTTGACTAAAAATATCACACTATGTGTTTTGGGTATTTTAGATGCTATAAAACGTTTTTCTGATGTCAGTTAGGAAACAAAAAAGTGATGTCGGTTATCCTTTAAACATACTTATATAAGACTTAAACATACATTCCATACAAAATATAGAACTGAGGCAACTTATGAACAAATTCAACTTATGAACGACCGCTCGTAAGGTGAATTCGTTCATAAGTTGGGGAGCGTCTGTCGTAGAAAGGATCAGGTAGTAAAAAATTGCTAAGGTGTCTTGCGGGACTTAAGATGTTTTTGCTGCTGATTTTTTTTTTTTGAAGATTCTAATTTAAGACCAAACTTAAGACATTTTATAGATGCAATGTTGTCTCTGATGTGGACGTTTTGTTTTTGATTATTACAAGGTTAGCCCCCCCCTCGCCCCCCAAAAAATAGCCCCACATTTTTTTTTTCCCAATCAATGAATGTTGAAAACAAAATTGGCTCTTTTTGGGATAGTGAGAACCACCTTACCTCCTCGGTTTTTCCAGCAATGTCGCCGATGATGTTGCATTCAGGCCACAGACTGAGATCCGTTTCACTTGGAGCTGCGGGTGACAAAATTAGAACTGGTGTGTCCTACCGCATGGGACCAAAAAGTTCCTGTCGTCCCCATGAAACTACTCAGGCAAATTTGTGACCTTATTAAAGAATGTGCAGTTGCGAAATGGGGGAAATGTTTTCAAAGTAACGCTTCCCTTTGACATTTTTCATCCCATTCATTAAAACTCATTCAGTGCCAGACCATGTGCACAAATATGTCCACTTCAGTGCCAGGGTTTTTTTGCCATTTATATTTATATAATGTATTATATATATTTATATATTTGTATTATACATATACATACATATACATTATTGCGAAGTATAAAGGATTTTTTTTAAATTAAGGAAGTTGCTACCACAAATGCTCCCTTGCTTAATTTATGGTAAATATCTCTTGCTGAAGATTTTGCTCCAGTTGTCGTTTGTCATCATGGTGCAAAATGCAATCTTTGCGTTGCATTGTTTGCTCAAAGCCACGTGGACTCCTCTTTCTAAGCAGCTTTCAAAACTCTCAAGTACACTTTACAGTCACGGTACCGTCCGAAGCACGAAACAGGCTTCTGATTGGCTGCCGTGCTGAGTATGCAAATTGCCAAACGAACATTCGTTTGGCAATTTGGCAATATTTCTTACTAAAGTCGACATAAACCAAAGTCAAAAGACCAAAAAAACTC
This sequence comes from Hippocampus bargibanti, assembly GCF_051943395.1. Lineage (NCBI taxonomy): Eukaryota > Metazoa > Chordata > Actinopteri > Syngnathiformes > Syngnathidae > Hippocampus > Hippocampus bargibanti. Next base: position 5,783,217 of record NC_142744.1, on the reverse strand, counting down.
AATATTTGAATTTAATTAAAGGACAACCGACATCTCCGGACAAGTTGTGTCCATAATTTGTAAAATGGCTTCAAATGACTTCTACTGAGCGTATTTTACAAAGATTCCACCGCATATAGCTATATTTTACGTTTTAAGACTCACGCTGAATATTCAGGAAGTCTTGTTTTGGAGTTGGTGACGAGTCCGTACGTGACGTCACTAAAGGACCGCCCTTGACCGTATAAAAGACGCATTCTAGCGGTCCTTCTATCACGTCAATGTATTTTGCTGTCCTTGTTTGGTCTGGGGACCTCGTCTTGCACCCAAAAGCCGCCAGAAGGCCAGAAGAGGACGTCCAAGCGCCATATAAGAAGGAATTTATCCGCCTGTGGAAACGGAGGTGGCCACAGGAGGTCGCCATTTTGTGCCTCTTTTTTTGGGTGAGAAATGTCCCCCCAATATTGCCTCAAAATGGCACAAATAAATTATTTAATCGATTGCAAACATGTATGCTTTCCTCTTCAGAACTATTTGAATCATATTCATAACTGGATGTGTAACAAGAAAGCATATTCTCCGAATCTGAAGCCATTGTTTTGATTCTCCAGCAATGCAAAATGTCTTGGCGTGGCGTCACGAACTGGGGGCGGGACTTTCTAAAAATGCCCAATTCGCAGCTCAATTTTTTGCAGATTTTGGACACTTTAAGTGATTTTTATTGGTGTTTTGCATTTGACTAAAAATATCATACTGCGTGTTTTGGGTATTTTAGATGCTATAAAACGTTTTTCTGATGTCAGTTAAAAAACAAATAAGTGACGTCGGTTGTCCTTTAAAAACCTAAACTGCAGGGGCTTACTCAAAGATTCTTATTGTTCATTGATGTCCTAAATCCTTCATTAGACGTAATCTTGGACGTTTACAGTTTACAGTGAATCATGATTTATTTTTCTTTGCAGTTTCCTCTGCTATGTTATCAGAGCTGTCTGTCCCCATACAACAAATTGACGTCCTCTCAGTTTTCTGAGGAAACAACGTCGGCACTTTGATGCCGCGCTGTGACTTGCGTTGACAACTTCTCTTCCTCCGTCTGCTCGGAACCAGCTGACATTTGCCGTCCTGACGTCGCTGATGTGACGCATACCCTCCTACTCATTCTTTCTGTCGTCATTGGCACCCAGATTTTAATAATTTTTTGGGGGGGTGACGCGATTAGAGAATATCGAGTCACTTTTTGAAACACTCAGGGACGAATAAATAAATAAATAAACTACAGTCGCTGAGCGGATCTTCATCTGCACCGACAAATTGCTATTCAAGATATTGCGCAAAAGACGTATCGGCGCTAGCTAGCATGCTTGGGGGGGCAAAGTGCAATTCAATTTCTGAAAATAACAAAACAATACAATTGAGTCGGCAGTCTGGTCCATCTGTTTAAAATTGCATTCCCAGTTTAGTTTAATCAGCTCTTTTATTATTTATCATTTTATTTATGGTTTTATTGTTCTGGTGAGTATTTTCTTTTAATTGTAAAGTGTCCTTGGGTCATTTAAAAGGTGCTTGTAAATTAAATGTATTATTATTATTATTATTATTATTATTGTTATTCTCATCATCATCATTATTATTATATATATTTTTTTTATTAGTATTAGTATTATTAGTAGTATTATTAAGGGATTAATAAAATAACAATATACAGAATCCGCATTTACATACCTTTGTACAAAACTATTTTAACTCATTGACTGCCAGACAATGTGCAAAAATGTGTCCACTCCAGTGCCAGGGTTTTTGTCATTTTCACTCAAATTGCAGGACCCACAGAATATTGACTTTTAGGGCTGCATAAACATTCAATGCAGCATAAGAAACCTTCGATTCTCTTCTTTTATCAGAAAAGTTAATAGTAAATAGTTAATTCCTAAGTTATATGGGCCTGGAGTTATCTGAGCTTGAAATGGGGCGACTGCAAAATACAACACAATACATACGTGTTGGTTTATATAGCACTTGACCAACAGGTGAAGCTGTAACAAAGCGCTAACATGAAAAAAGGGAAATGCTGCCCCCTTGTGATAGGGAAAAAAATTGCCAGAGGCCATGGCCAGCGCTTTATCGGCACCCAACCATCCGACTGAGGTTGATCGATGAACTTGTTCGGTGCTGCTGTTTTGGTTCGCAAAAGACTTCCAATGGACTCAACAGTTTGCGTGACCCGTCGCATCGATTAACTGAGACACACGCTTCTTATTTGCATCTAATTGGCGTATCCATTTGATCCCCCCCCCCCCCATGACCAATTGAGGCAGGGCTTAAAGGCCTGCTGGGATAGATTTACAGACAAACATGCACCCCCCCCCCCCCCAAAACGCATTCACAACGCCGCCTTACACAACCAATGGCGAAGTAGCCGTCATCTGACCTGAATGATTGTGCGCCTCTCACAAAGCTTAGCTAGCCCCGCAATGCCGGTTGCCATGCCGACTAGCGCCGTAACCAGGGAGATTTTTTTTTTTTTGTGTTATCTCACCTTGCTTTCTGATAAACTCACAACTCTACAAATGAAATAAGATATCATCGAGTACGTCGCTCAGTAGATACTGTATTCGTTTACCAGGGAAATTCACAACAGGAGACAAAGCGGGCGTGCTGAATTAATGATAACATTAAAAATATGAAAATAAATCTATCCAAAACCTTTTTTTGGGGAGACTGACAAAAAATAAAAATCAGATTGTTAATGCAGTCTGAAGGTCCAGAATATGGAATAGCATGGTGACGACTGCATGATGACAATTGACGGAATCTGATTTTATTTCTTTTACTCTAGCGGGATGGAATTAAAAGGCTACATGTTATGGAGGAAGTTGTGGTGGGGTGCGCAACCTGTTAGCAGAGCAGGAAGTGACAGCAGCCTGACACGTGAGTTGCTGCTACTTGGAGAAGGTGTCAGGCGGTGGATGTTGGTGACTGTCCGTGATTGACAGAATCTTACTGACTCCGCTGTCGGACCTGCGCTAGCCCAGCCCAGGTGTGCGGTACATTTACAGTGATACTTCATCTTACGAACGCTTTAGCTCATGAACCTTTCGCCTTACGAACATTAAATTCGCGAGAACATAATCTTTTTTTCAAACTAGTTTTTGGCGGACGAACCAAACCACTCAACGCCACGGTGGCTGGCGGACTAGTTTTCATCACCACCTTTCTTTGAGTGCAGACGTGGTTTGTTATCAAGTGGAGTACTTTTGCTATTATAGGACAGAAAAAGACCCGTAAACCGTAAAGGACAGAAAAGAAAATTACGGTCGAGCAGAAGAAGGAGATCATCGAGAAACACGAGCGAGTTGTGCGTTTGTGTGACTTAGCGTCCCAGTACCAGTACGCTAAGTCGACCATTGCTACGTGTGGCTAAGGGTGTTTCTGTGTTGTCTAATCAACGCTCTCAGGCAATAGAAGAGGTTGAAAAACTTCTGTTGATTTGGATTAATGAAAAGCAGCTAGCAGGGGACAGTGTGAATGAGGGTATTATTACCAAGAAAGCACTGCAACTTCACTAGGTCAATAAAACGACTTTATTATATAGTACAGTTTATTTCTTTCATTACAATACAATAGCACATTCATTCTACATAAAATAAGGTATATTTCGTGTAGTTTTAAAGCTTATTTAGTAGAAAATTATGTTATTATATTATCCTGGGCACATATTATTCTCATTTTTAATGGTTTCTTATGGGAAATAAATGTTTGGCAGACGAACTTTTCACCATACAGACACTTTCTGGAAACCAATTAAGTTCATAAACTGAGGTATCACTGTTTATTCATTTGTCCGTAGGCCAGTTGATGTTGAAGTTGCCGAACAAGTCAGAAAATATCAACCTCACAACATCCTTAAATCAAAATTAAATGGGTGAGGCGTTAAGATTCTCATTCAGATTAACTACCCGGGCAAAATCCTACTAGACCCTCCGCACCCTGCTCACCACCTTTTCCAGCGACTCCCCTCAGGCAGGCGCTACCGCACCTAATCCATCAGATATTTAAACAGCTACTTGGATTAGCCTTTATTAGTGTCCTCCATACTTATTTGTCATGTCTTTTTTATGCTGGTACTAGTGCAGCCTGTTCTACCGGAGACAAATTCCTTATGTGTTCGACATACTTGGCCAATAAACATGATTCTGATTCGGAAAACTACACCAACACGCAGACTCGATTCAAATCCAACCAAAATCAATTTTAGCAATGAGGAAGGCTGATTTTACCTGCAGCGGACTCCTGAGAAGGGAACAACTTGTTGTCCAGAGTTGCGCTAATGTCACAGAAGACCTCCTCTTCTTCGCGACCTGCATCCAGCTGAAAGGAGAAGAGAATTTTTCATTGCTGCGATCCACAGACTTAACTATTTTATTAAAGCGCTATATAAATCAATATGTATTGTATTATTGTATTGTATATTTATTTGATGGCTTGGTGAACACTGTCGCTAACCTTTCCTTGCGCAGATCAAATAGGCGGGTCATCGAAGTTTCACTTACTGGTTTTGGTTGTGTTACTGTGTATTATAGGTTTACAGCACAGGTGTCAAAGTCAAGGCCCTGGGGCCAAATCTGGCCCGCCACATCATTTTATTCAGCCCGTGAAAGAAAATAAAACTTGGGAAATTCCATGATGCTTGCTAAAGTCCAATTTAAAATTTAAAATTGGCCCTTGTCAACCACAGTGAAAGTCATTATTCTTGACTTCAAATTTGAAAATGAGTTATTCATTATTTTTTGTATAATAATAATAATAATAAGTGCAGCGTGTTCGACCGGAAACAAATTCCTTGTGTGTTCTACATACTTGGCAATAAAGATGATTCTGATAATAATAATAATAATAATAGTAATAACAATAATTATACATTTTATTTCTAAGTTTACGTTACAGTCACAGGTTCTTAGTGCGCTCTCTACATGTAATTATTAAATATTCTAATGGCTTACCCAAATTCATAACGGCCCTTGAGAGGAAACCGTAACAACAATGTCGCCTGCGGGAAAAAAAATGAATTTGACACCCTTGGTTTATAATATTTTATGAAATGCTATTTAACTCATTCGCTGCCATCCCCAAATTTATTCGGGAATTGAAAAGTGTGACGTGGGGCACCATTTGCGAATTTGTTCAGGTTTCGGTTTTTCTTGCGGGGAGGATAAAGCGCTGGCCAGACCTCTGGCAATGTTTTTTCCCTTCCACCAGGGGGCAGCATTTGCCTTTTGTCCATGTCAGCGCTTTTTTACAACTTCAGCTGTTTTTAAAGCACTATATAAATCAATATGTATGTGTTGTATTTTATTTTGTACAGCTGCCCCCATTTCAAGCTCAGATAACTCCAGACTCAGATAACTTAGGAATTAACTCTTTTTTTCTGATGAAAGAAGAGATTCTAAGGTTTCTAACGCTGTATTAAATATTTATTTAGTTCTAAAACTTAATATTCTGTGGCTCTTGCAAATTGAGTGATAATGACAAAAACCCTGGCACTGGAGTGGACACATTTTTGCACATCGTCTTAGTTAATGAGTTCAAAAAACTGTTGCTTTGTCCGTGAATCCCTTCCAACGACATGTAGTCACTTTATAATGTGGGATGTGTCCATGACTATGTGACATGAACACTAAATCGATGAGATGTGAGGGTGGGAAGCCGACAGACGTGCTTATTACTGGAGCTCGACTGCAATTAACACGGTCTCTTCTAATGATCCGCTCATTACCGTGTGTGTAAACACACACACACGCACACACACACGCACGCACACACAGTTTGCAATGATTCATTCGGACATTTCCGATAGCACTTTATTGGTGAACCTGCACATGTAATGGCAAACTGTAACAGTAGCATAAAGTAAAGTACAATATCCAGTCGTGTCGTCGGAAGTCGAATAAATCAGGACTTCCTCAAATAGATAGAAAGCTAGCTAGCTAGCCAATAGATAGCTAATAGCTAGCTAGCTAGCTAGATAGCGAAATAGCTAATAGATAGCTGGTTAGATAGCCAGCTAGATAAATAAATTAAGAAATATTCACACTAAATGATGATTTCATACCATCGCCCTCCTGATTTATTCGACTTCCGACGAGACGTCTGGATATTGTACGGGCGATGGTATGAAATCAGCATTTAGTGTGAATATTTCTTGATTTATTTATCTAACTATCCAGCTAGCTAGTTATTTGTTATCTGTTTGCTATCTAGCTCCCTGGCCGGCTTTCTAGCTAACTAGCTATTAGCTATATAGCTATATCACTGGCTGGCTAGCTATCTAGCTATTTGCTATCTATTGGCTAGCTAGCTAGCTTTCTATCTATTTGAGTTACTTCCGGGATGAGTGAACGCTGGTGCGTGTTGCTGCCGCTGCTCACCCACAGAAAAACAACTTGTGACTGTAAAGTGACCTTGAGAGTTTTGAAAGGCGCTTCTAAATGAAATGTATTATTATTATTATTATTATTATTATTATTATTATTATTATTATTATTATTGACAGGAAGGAACAGCAGGTTGTATTTGACAAATTGTATTAAAATAAAGTCACCAGGAACAAAATCTAAAACATCAAAGTCATACAAACAGAAAAGTACAAAGTATCAAAGAAAACCATGAGTATAAATCTGCCAAGATGAAACAAACCTGACAGGGTGAAGCAAACACATACAGTGCAATACAATACACTGCAGTACAATCCAATGACCCGACCCCGAATGGTCATGCTGGGAGTCCTTTTAACTGCCACTGATGAGTACGACCAACACCTGTGCAACGGAGGGCGGGGCCGTCAGCGCCACCCGTTGCTCGCCAACCAGATCGTGACGCGTGATACCTCATATTGAAAGCTCAACTTCTGTTCGTTGTAAAGTGACTGCAAGTCGTGTACGTTACCGTGACGATGAGGCCGCGCTCCTGGAAGTATTTGACCAAGGGGATGGTGTTTTGCTTAAAGTTGGTCAGACGCCGGTCGATGGCTTTGGGGTTGTCGTCGGGTCGACCCTGCTGCTCGGCTCGGCGCTGCAGGCGCTCCTTCAAGCGGTGGGTGGTGCACGCCAAAAATACCACCACGTCGGGAGTGCAGATCTGGCAATGGAGCGGAAACGACCATCTCACTCTTTAAATTTCTTTCAGATGTTGTTATTCACATTGCATGAGGACTCTTGCAACTGCCGTCACAAAATTTACTCCCTCTGAAAACTCAAATCATTTTAGTTGAGTACAAAGCTATAATAATAATAATAATCATAATAATAATCATCATAATAATAATAATAATAATTATTATTATTATTATGATTACGTAGTGCGCCAATACGTATGCGGAACTGTCGCAGTTTGGAATTGAAGCGGATTTACGTGTCTCACTGGAGATGTGAGTCAATCTCTTTTCGTCAATGGATGCTACGGCTACGTGTTTGCGTTCAACATTTAGCTTGGAGTAGACGTGCACATTTTAACCATGACGTCCCTGATCCACTGGCGAAAAGGACGTGTTGATCCTCTCCTCAGAACTGCTTCATACAACCAAGAAGGTGTAGAAAGCGCTTAAGATTGAATGACTATGTTTCTATTTGTTATTTTGTTGTTTAAACTTCCAGATGGCGCCGCGAGAGTGGCTGCCTTTACAGAGGCTCCTGTATTTTGTTTTTCTACTTCTTCCTTTCCTTTCCTCTTTCGTCACTTTTCTGCTGTGAAATGTAAATTTTTCCACTGCGAGACTAATAAAGGCTAATCCAATTATTATTTTATTTAGGATTTATTTATCGATCTATCTATTTTAACTCATTCACTGCCATTCCCAAATTTATTTGGCAATTGTAAATATGACATCGAGTGCCATTTCCGAAGTTGTCCGGATTAAGTTTTTTCTTTCTGGGGTGCCGATAAAGCGCTCGGTCGACCTCTGGCAATGGTTTTTTCCCTTCCACGAGTGGGCAGCATTTGCCTTTTGTACAACCGCCCCCACTTGCACCTCATATTACTCCGGAACCAAATAGGATAGAAAATAACTTTTTTTTCTGATAAAAGAAGCAAACCTAACGCTTCTTTTGCTGCATTGAATGTTTATGTCGTCCTAAAACTCAATATTGTGTGGGTCCTGGAATTTGAGTGACAATGACAAAAACCCTGGCACTGGAGTGGACACATTTTTGCACATGTCTGACAGTGAATGAGTTAATGTACGAAAACAGGAACCTTCACAGATTCTTCATTCATCCTACTTGTGGATGAGCATTGAATTGCGTTGCCTGTCATTACGTCGCTGCAATAGATAGGTGGGCAAATACACAAGATGAGTGATGAACGAACAGACGCATTCTCACCGCGGGTCGTCTATGAGTCAAGGCACAAGAAAGAGTATTTGACATTAGGGCGAGCTGATTGGAGGCAGCCGTAGAGCGACACGCTTGGATAAAAGTTGAAAAGAATACGACGGGAGTCTATTGTTACAAAGCCGGTCTCACATAGAGATGTTTCCTAGCAACGGTTTATTTCAGTTTGGAGGCTCCCAAATAAAAATAAAAAAAAGAACTCCTGCATGCAGATCAGAACGTTTTCATGATGATGCTATTAAACACCATCGCAGCTCGAACCATGTATTTGCTGGTCCCCATCGTTGGCTAGACAATCACAGCTGTCACTGCGCATTGTTTTATTAACTCATTCAATGCCAGACGTGCAAAAAATGTGTCCACTCCAGTGCCAGGGTTTTTGTCATTGTCACTTGAATTGCAGGACCCACATAATATGGAGTTTTAGGACTACATAAACATCCAATGCAGCGTAAGAAACCTTAGAATCTCTTCTTTCATCAGAAAAAAAAGAGTTAATTCCTAAGTTATCTGAGTCTGGAGTTATCTGAGCTTGAAATGGGGGCAGCTGTACAAAATAAAATACAACACATACATATTGATTTATATAGTGCTTTAAAAACAGCTGAAGTTGTAAAAAAGCGCTGACATGGACAAAAGGCAAATGCTGCCCCCTGGTGGAAGGGAAAAAACATTGCCAGAGGTCTGGCCAGCGCTTTATCCTCCCCGGGGACCAGGGGTGTCAAAGTCATTTTTTGCCGCGGGCCACATTGTAGTTATGGTTTCCTCTCGAGGGCCGTTATGAATTTGGGGAACCCATTAGAATGTTTAAATCCCTTCAAATATTACATATAGAGCACACAGCAAATTAATGAATAACTCATTTTCAAATCTGAAGTCAATAATAATGACTTTTATTGAGGTTGACATCCAAAAATGTGAAATTTTGGCTCAAATTTTAGCAATCATCATGGAATTTAACAAGTTTGATTTGCTCTCGCGGGCCGAAAAAAATGATGTGGCGGGCTGGATTTGGCCCGAGGGCCTTGACTTTGACACCTGTGCCTTAGACTCTTTTCTTTCATCAGAAAAAAATAGTTAATTCCTAAAGGGTCTTGAATTACATGCATTTGAAATGAGGGTGGCTGTCCAAAACACAATGTAACACATACATATTGGTTTATATAGCGCTTTAACAACAGCCGAAGCTAGAACAGAGCGATAATATGGAAAAAAGGGAAATGCTGCCCCCTTGTGGAAAAGAAAAACATGGCCAGAGGCCATGGCCAGTGCTTTATCCCAGCAGACAAATCAGCCCATTTCCAACAGAGCTTGGCCGCGATCTTGTGCATTTTCTGGGCGCTACATTGGAGTCCAGACGGCTCAAATTGATACCGGAGGACTTCTTTAATCGATTGCAAACATTTATGCTTTCCTCTTCAGAAGTATTTGAATCATATTCATAACTGGATGAGTAACAAGAAAGCATATTCTCCGAATCTGAAGCCATTGTTTAGATTCTAGAGGCCTGGACGTGACGTCACAAATAAGGGGGCAGAACCTTCTGAAACTCAGCATCTCCAAGGTCATTTTGAAGTAGTAAAAAAAAAAAAGTAGTAAAAAAATGGTGGTCGGTTGTCCTTTAAAGGACAACCGACGTCTCCGGACAAGTTGTGTCCATAATTTGTAAAATGGCTTCAAATGACTTCTACTGAGCCTATTTTACAAAGATTCCGCCGCATCTAGCTATATTTTACGTTTTAAGACTCGCTCTGAATATTCCGGAAGTCTTGTTTTTGAGTTGGTGACGAGCCGGTACGTGACGTCACTGAAGGAACGCCCCTGACCGAAAAAAGGACACACCGTAGCAGTCCTTCCATCACGTCAATGCATTTTGGTCTGAAAACGTCATGTTGCACTAAAAACAGCCAGAAGAGGGCATCCAAGCTCCATGGAAAGAATTTATCAGCCTGTGGAAACGGGCTGATTCATTCCTCACAATAGCTCGGTGGCCATTTTCTGCCTCTTTTTCGGTGAGACATTTCCCCCCCAATGTTGCCTCAAAATGGCACGGAATAAATTCTTTAATCGATTGCAAACATGTATGCTTTCCTCTTCAGAACTATTTGAATCATATTCATAACTGGATGTGTAACAAGAAATCATATTCTCCGAATCTGAAGCCATTTTTTTGATTCACAAGCAATGCAAGACGTCTTGGCGTGACGTCACAAACTGGAGGCGGGACTTTCTGAAAATGCCCAATTCGCAGCTCAATTTTTTGCAGATTTTGGACACAAGTCATTTTATTGGTGTTTTGCATTTGAATAAAAATATCATACTGCGTGTTTTGGGTATTTTAGATATGCAAGTATCTAGAAAGGCATATTGATAGATGTAGCTGTATTGCATCAACCCATATTTACAAGTGTCCTGTTTTTTTTACTAGCTAGATATTATCTATCTATCTATCTATCTATCTATCTATCTATCTATCTATCTATCTATCTATCTATCTATCTATCTATCTATCTATCTAGCTAGCTAGCAGCTATCGATATATAAAACGTTTTTCTGATGTCAGTTAGGAAACAAAAAAGTGATGTCGGTTGTCCTTTAAAACTTTAAATATAGCTATATGCGGTGGAATCTTTGTAAAATGCGCTCAGTAAACGTCATTTGAAGTGATTTTACAACTTATGGACGCAATTTGTCCGTAGGTGTCGTTTGTGCTTTAAAAGTGTTTGATATTTGATGCTCACCTGGTCCTCGAACGATAAGGCCTGTCCGACATCTCTCGGGAAGCCATCGATGACGATACCATTGGCGTCTGGGATTTTCATAATCTTCTGCTTGATCTCTGTGATAGTGGTTTCCTACCAAGCACAAACAGTCGATCTGTAATAGTCTGTCCACCGTTTCTATCGTGGTCATAAGAGGCCTCAATTTAGCAAGCCTTATCCAAAATTGAATCTTCATTTCGCTTTTTTTTTTCACTGTAAAGGATGGATCTTATGATTCTGCTGCATCACAGAAAGACCTCTTAAGTCAGGGGTGTCAAAGTCATTTTTTGCCGCGGGCCACATTGTAGTTATGGTTTCCTCTCGAGGGCCGTTATGAATTTGGGGAACCCATTAGAATGTTTAAATCCCTTCAAATATTATAAATAGAGCACACAGCAAATTAATGAATAACTCGTTTTCAAATCTGGAAGTCAAGAATAATGACTTTTATTGTGGTTGACATCCAAAAATATGAAATTTTGGCTCAGATTTCATCATGGAATTTAACAAGTTTGATTTGCTTTCGCGGGCCGAAAAAATGATGCGGTGGGCCGGATTTGGCCCGCGGGCCTTGACTTTGACACCTGTGTCTTAAGTCTTCCACCATCAGAGTTAAAACCACATAAGGACGAAAATACAGCAGCGCGCTGGCGACCAATTTTTTTCTTTTGTGGATCCCGCGTTATTTTAGAGTGCAGCGACGTGATGGCATTCAAGCTCACTCGAGGCCACTGAGTGCCAGCATCGCTTAGCGTCACTTACTTCTTCCTGACTGCAGGAGGAGGTCAACAAAAGCAGATACACGAGCACTACGCCGCTCTAAAAATAACTGCAAAAACACACACATACACACATGCGGGCGACTTCCATTTTATCAAGATTCCATCAGACAGATGAATGTCGCCGCTTTCCACGCTTATCCAATAGACTCCACGCAGCATAGCAACCAAACACCGCAGCTCGTTTTTTTTAGGAATGTGAATCGCATCAAAGCAAATCACTTGAAAAGTAGAGCCGTTTGAACCTGTTTATATATTAAAAAATAATACATTTAATTTTTCTCTCAAACTCTCAAGGTTACTTTACAATCACAGGATAAGTTTTTCTGTTGGTGTAATTTAAATAGATAGAGAGCTAGCTAGCCAGCTAATATATAGCTAATCGATAGCTGCTAGCTAGCTAGATAGATAGATAGATAGATAGATAGATAGATAGATAGATAGATAGATAGATAGATAGATAGATAGATAGATAGATAGATAGATAGATAGATAGATAGATAGATAGATAGATAGATAGATAGATAACTATATAGCTAATGTCTAGCTAGGAAAAAAAAAACAGGACACTTGTAAATATGGGTTGGTGCAATACAGCTACATCTATCAATATGCCTTTCTAGATACTTGCACTATGTACCGTTTTTTATGAAACAGTTTAGCACATTTACAGTATACAGTTGACATTTTTATTTTACCATGCTTAGAATATCTTGTTTTCTATCCTCCCCCCCCACACACACACACACTATCCCCTTTCAAATTGCTGCTTTGGACTGCAAATTTCCCCATTGTGGGACGAATAAAGGTTTTCTGATTCTGATTCTGATAGCTAGATAGCTAGCAGAGACAACTATATAGCTAATAGATAGTCAGCTAGCTCAAATATGAATGACTTGATCATATCTAATAAGCTGCGAGCTTGACCCATTTTGCTGTTTATTTGACGGCTTCGCGTCAGGCCATCTGGCGAGCGGCCGTACAGGATGGGAAAGAATCCCAGAGATGCAAACTCCGCAGTTACAGAGGGTGAATCGTGAGAGGGCTCTGCGCTGTCAGTCGCGATGTGGGCTGTGGCGCCTCGTGTTTTTCGGCATCGCGCTTTGCTGCATGACTTTGCTTCATCCGTGTGGACAGCAGCTGCCACCCCCAACCAACCTCACACAGCAAAAAAAAAACATTTTTGCTGTGCTATACCTCACAATCAAAGTCATAATAAAAACAGTATTGTGCAAGTTTTGGGTTGTTTCCAATCAGAAATAATGGGTTTAACCGTGTTGAGTTTGACTGAATGTTTCAAATTCACTAACTAGCTAGGTAGCTAAACTCACTTACAAGATTCACACATTTTCTTTTTATTCGCTCAAATAACCCACTAATTAACTAACTTAATCTATTAATTAATTAACCAACTAGCTCACCAAATAACTAACTAGCTAACCAACTAGCTAACAAACAAACTAGCCAACCAACTAATCAACCAACCATCTAGGTAACTCATTAATATGTATCGAAGTAGCTAATTTGCTAGCTAACTGACTAACCGACAGACAGCTAACTTTTCTGTGCTAGTTTGACTGAATGTTTCAAATTATTTAGCTTGCTAGGTAGCGAACTCATGAACAAGATGGAGACATTTTTCTTTTATGCGCTCAAATAACCAACTAATTAAATAAACAGTTAACCAACTAACTCACCAAATAACTAACTAGCTAACCACCTATCTAACAAACAAACTAGCCAACCTACTAATCAACCAACCAACTCATAAATATGTAACTCAGTATCAAAGTAGCTAACTTGCTAGCTAACTAACTGACAGACAGACTAACTAGCTAACGAGCTAACTTTGCTGTGCTAGTTTGACTGAATGTTTCAAATTATTTAGCTAGCTAGTTAGCTAACTCACTAGCAAGATTCACACATTTTATGTGCTCAAATAATCAACTAATTAAATAAATAATTAACCCACTGACTCATCAAATAACTAACTAGCTAACCAAGTAGCTAACTAGCTAACAAACAAACTAGCCAACTAACCACCTACCAACTCATAAATATGTATCAAAGTAGCTAACTAACCGACAGACTAACTAGCTACCTAGCAAATTTTGCTGTGCTAGTTTGACTGAATGTTTCAAATTATTTAGCTAGCTAGTTATCTAACTCACTAGCAAGGTTCACATATTTTCTTTTCATATGCTCAAATAACCAACTAATTAACCAACTAGCTTGACAAATAGTTAACTAGCTAACTAGCTAACAAACACTCTAGCCAACCAACTAAGTAACTCATGAATATGTATCAAAGTAGGTAACTTGCTAGCTAACTAATTAACCGACAGACCCATGAACTGAATGAACTAACAAACTAAATGAATAATAATAATAATAATAATAATAATAATAATAATAATAATAATAATAATAATAATAATAATAGTAATAATAATAATAATAAACTCAATTTCATTTATAAGCGCCTTTCAAAACTCTCAAGGTCACTTTACAGTCACTGTTTGATGTTTTTCTGCGGGTGAGCAGCGGCAGCCACACACTAGCTAGCTAGATTGCCAGACAGCTAATGGTTAGATAGTGAGATAGCCACCCAGCTAACCAGATAGCTAATAGATAGCAAATAGCTTGGTAGAGTATGAACACAATTGACAACAACAGAAGTTTAAGGCAAAAAGCTAGCTAGATAGCTTACAAAAGAAATGGGGGGATGTACGTAACATTTTATAATAATAATAATACATTTCATTTATAAGGGCCTTTCAAAACTCTCAAGGACACATTCCATTTATAAGTGCCTTTAGCTAGATAGCCAACTAACTAGCTAGCTAGCTAACTAACATTTATTTCTTGGGGGTGGTTTGTAGCTATACTTCACAGTCCCTGTATGGAGATGGTAACTAGCAAACTAAAAAGAAGGAACTAACTAACAAAACATATATGCTATATGCTATTGCGTTTTGAAAAGGAAATGTACTATTTGGCTAACTGAATGGCTATACCTTTGTGAAAATTACAAAATGTTCTTAACTCTTGTTTCCCTGCTAAGGTTGTATTGATTATCCTCTTGGTCGAGCTCCTCTTCTCCTGGCGGAGATTATTAAGGTTAGCTTAACACTGCAAATATCGATATTTGATGCTTGAGTGTCAATACTTCGACCTGAGTCGAAACTTTTGCGAATAACATAACGTGAATGACTACACCGATTGTGAGCTCCTCTTTCATTGTCAGTGTCGAGCAAAATAATCCCACCCAAGGGGCATACCTATAGAATTGCTCCACAGTGTTTAAATAATATTAGATAATTACATTCACAAATACACAAAGCAAGATGTGTTTCCCTAGACAATCTGACTTTCATTATCTTGACGCTAACGAGAGGCGTCCAGCTCCCCCGCCTTGTGACATGAACGCCACTAATGAATATCTCATTGCGTGCGACGCTGTCCTTCCTACGCCATTCTTTTGACTACCTGCGGTGCCAACTCGCCGTTGGTGATGATCTTGGCGATCAAGCTCCACTTCCTGTTGCTAGTGGCGTTATGGATCATCTTCTTTCGCAGCAGCTCGCCCACCGACATGTACTGGAAGCCGTAACGTTCGGCGATCTTCAAGCATTGTGTTCCCTTACCGCTTCCAGGACCTCCTACGGTTGTGGGGGGGAAAAAAAATCAAATAAAACTAGACTACCCCTGATTCTTCAAGTACATGTTTGTTTTAAAACATCTGGAACAACTCAAGGGACATTGTACTACCCACAACTATTTGATGCATAGCATATTTTTCTTTCTGGTAGTCACGATACACTTTAGAGGTACAGTGATACCTTGGCTTACGAACTTAATTGGTTCCCAGACAGAGTAAGGCGAAAAGTGTGTATCCCAAAAATTAATTTCCCATAGGAAACCATAAAAATGAGAATAATCCGTTCCCCGGTCCCCATATAACATAATTTTCTACTTTCTTATAAGCCTTGAAACTACACAAAATATACCTTATTTTATGTATAATAAATATGCTATGGTATTATAATTAAAGAAATAAACTGTACTGTATAATAAAGTCGTTTTATTTACCTTTGTGATGGTCGTTGATAGCTTGATGGAATGGGGTTGCCGCTTTCATCAGCATTAAACACTTGATGAGGAACGTAGCCTTTTCTTGAGGTATGGAATGATCCCTTGTAGGTGCTTTCTCTGCGATAATTTTACCTAGTTCCTCATCAATTGTGATCTGTTTAGCTGGGTTGATAGCTTTTTGCATCAAGTGTACAGATGGCTTGTGCGGATTGTTTGTGGAGCCTGATTAATGGGAATTTTAACCTTGCAGTCTACGCTCTGCCTTTGAATTATCAAAGTTGAAACGAGTCCAAATTTCTGTTTTCTGTCCATTTTGTCACTCTCTCTCTGTCGTCTGCCTGTCTCTTTAATGTTTAAACCGCCTCCCCTCACTGTTGCGTTCTTGACCAATAACGTGGCTTCAACCGAAGACTGGGGGCGGGGAATAGAGAACCAAAAAAATCTCGGCTGCCATTTTCTTTTTTGGATAATGGGCTCAAACGACACTTCACTCATTGTGGCACCTCCGTCCGTGTGTATCCCAAAAAATAGTTTGTATGCCTAGGTAAAATTTTCAAAAATTTAACGTTCGTAAACCAAAAGGTTCGGGAGCCTTTTTTTTTTCCATGACTGCATGTACTCAGGGAGTGTTGATGCTCTACTTTGTGTGTGTATGTGTGAGAGTAAGTGTGAAACAGTGTGTGCGTGGGTGTATTGCAGCCAGAAGCTTGTTAGATGTGTTTGGGGTATGAGGCTGCTTGTAATTTTGTATCTTTTTTTTTTTCATTTCTTCACAATTAATCATTTCATCACAGGAAAAACAAGTGATGAAGAACCTCAATAGTGTAACACCCCAAAGTTGTGTCAATATTTTAAAAAATATGATACATCACAATAGCCAGATGATAAATTGTCCTTGAGAGGTTTGAAAGGCGCTTATAAATGCAATGTAAATTTAAAAAAATACAAAAAAACAATACAGTGATACATCAGAAACCTGTTCGAAAACCAATTTGTTCAAAAACCGAAACGGCACTTTCCATCATAATCAATGTAATTTTTTTTAATCCGGTCCAACTCTGGAAAACAACTTCTTTAAAGCACTTTTTAAACTATTTTACAGATTAAACTGGATAAACATGTACTAACAGAACATGGCATTTGTAAAATACTTTAAAAATAAACTGTATTATGTTTTATTTGACCAATTTTAACATTAACATTGGAACATAAAAACATCTCTCTGTCTGTCTGCCAAGGGGCGTGTTGGTACCTATGCCAGCTTCTGCTACACAAGGATAACATGCTATTTGTAGAGATCGCAGCCAAACACGTCTGCTTCTTTGTAAAAAAAAAAAACTTTAGTTAACAATACTATTGTTGGTTGAAAACCGAATTGGATGAGAACCGAGACATTCGAAAACCGAGGTTTAACTATATTTAGTATCTCAATGTCAATATTTACTCATTCACTGCCATTCCCAAATTTATTCGGGAATTGAAAATATGACGTGGAGCGCCAATCCCGAATTTGTTCGGGTTTTGGTTTTTCTTGCGAGGGTGCCAATAAAGCACTGGTCAGACCTCTGGCAATGTTTTTCCCTCCCACGAGGTGGCAGAAGTTACCTTTTGTACAGCCCCCCATTTCAAACCCAGCTAACTCCAGACCCATATAATTTAGGAATTAACTCTTTTTTTACTGATGAAAGAAGAGCGTCTGAGGTTTCTAACGCTGTACTGACAGTTTATGTAGTCCAAAAACGCAATATTTTGTGGGTCCTGGATTTTGAGTGAAAATGACAAAAACCCTGGCACTGGAGTGGAGACATTTTTGCACATCGTCTGGCTGTGAATGAGTTAAATATCACCGGTAGTTAAAATAGTCTGATATTCCACCCTTGTGTGTTGGTATCGTATCAAAACACGACGCAGTTTGATATCGATACTCTGTGATCATATTTAATAAATTATCTCAATTTGATGTTTGACTCATCCTAAAGGTGTCAAGCTCCGTTTCACATACAGCTGACCGGCTCCATTTACGAGATTAATGGTGAGTTAATGTGGGAGATCTGATTAGCCCAAACACATGCAGTCAGCCGGAGTGAAAAAGAAGAAAACCATCAGGGAGAAAAAAAAACATGCCGTGAGAAGCTATTTTTAGCTTCTACCCGAAGTAAATAAATATTAATAGAGATTCATTTACATGCCGGAAAGCCCTTGGAAGTACTAAGAAGCAGCCTGTACCTAAAAAAAAAAACGCTTTGCAGATACTGAGAAACAAGTATGCAAAACACTGGCCTGTTTACCACAATACACTCCTCAACTTACAAATGAGATCCGTTACGAATGGTCGTTCGTAAGGGGAATTTTCTTCGTAAGTTGCTTCAGTGCTGTATTTTGTATGGAATTTATGTTTAAGGCATATATACGTATGTTAAAGTAACCTGTATTGGTTTGTACTGAAAAATAAACATTTAATAAAATATGCACTCTATAAAGATATATTACTACAAAAATTGTGTGATGTAGCGTTGTTCGTAACTCGAATGTTCGTAAGTAGGGCAGCGTGCACGTTCATGCTATGTCATTTATTGGAGGTGTGCCTACAGTCCGGAAAATACGGTAAATAACTAGTTAACTCATACACTGCCATTGTCAAATTTATTGGGGAATTGAAAATATGACATGGAGCCCCATTTCCGAATTTTTTCAGGTTTTGTTTAATCTTGTAGGAAGGTGCCGATAAAGCGCTGGTCAGACCTCTAGCAATGTTTTTTCCCTACTAACTGTTTTTTTCTGATGTTACGCTGCATTGAATGTTTATGTAGTCCTAAAACTCCAGATTATGTGGGTTCTGCAATTTGAGTGAAAATGACAAAAACCCTGGCACTGGAGTGAGCACATTTTTGCACATATTCAGACTAGTATTTTGTTTATTATTATTATTAGTATTATTATTATGATAAAAGCCGAAAGGAAAATAAGATTATTATTATTATTATTATTATTATTATTATTATTATTATTAAGATTATGATGATGATGATGATGATTATTATTATTATTATTATTATTATTATTATTATGTATTTTTTGGGAGTGTTTGATTTTTTTATTTTATGTTTTTGGGTGGCGGGGGCCACAAAATGTATTTTTCCAATAATAATAACAATAATAAATATTATTTATAAAAAAATATTTATAAAAAATATTAAATAAAGTAAATATTTTAATAATATAAAAAAAATAATAAAGTAAATATTTTGAAAAATATTTACCTTGATCATTGTATCTAAAAGAAACATTTGTCTTCTACTTGTACAACTCAAATGTATCACAGAACTGATTTTCATATCACCTAATACTAATAATAATAATAATAATAATAATAATAATAATAATGACAATAATAATAATCATCATCATCATGATCATAATAATAATAATAATAATAATAATAATAATAATAATAATAATAAAAATGACAATAATAATAATAATAATAATAATAATAATAATAATAATAATTGCTCAAAATCAGTAGAGGACAAACATCAAATGAGTACTGTTATTTACCGATAACTAGGATGACTTTGGGCCGCGGCCTGGATGGATCAAACACTTCGTACTCCTCGATGAGCTCGGCCGTCTCCGATAGATCCGAGTCGCTCTCGATGGAAAACTGGCTAATGGGAGGAAGGCGCTCGTAGCGTCTGTAGGGGAAATTGGGACTGTCGGGCATCACTGTCATGCGCACGCACATAAACACACACGCACACAGGCCGCACACATACATGCGTTAGCATACGTGCGTGTCGGAAAATGTCATCATTATGCACGACTCAGCTGTCCATCACGCTTCATGTACTGTATGTAGCCTGTGGGTGTCAAACTCACAGAAAAAAAAAAGAAGCAACTGCGGTAATGATCATGATTGCGGTGATGTCGCTTTTGTGATCGGCAGATTAAAAGAGCAAAGGTCAGATGTGATATTGATTCAGAGGGCAGCAGTTCAGTCCTTCACAAGCATCTTTTTGGGAGGATTTCTTGTTATTAGTTGCACTTCATGCCGAGTGTGGTATTCAGACTCATCTGCTATTTCATTAAAAATGCATTTTTCCATTTATCCTGCTCTTGTTTGGCTGTTAACTCATTCAC
This sequence comes from Hippocampus bargibanti, assembly GCF_051943395.1. NCBI lineage: Eukaryota > Metazoa > Chordata > Actinopteri > Syngnathiformes > Syngnathidae > Hippocampus > Hippocampus bargibanti. Next base: position 5,763,078 of record NC_142744.1, on the reverse strand, counting down.
TGCCATTCACGAATTTATTCGGGAATTGAAAATATGACGTAGAGCGCCATTCCCGAATTTGTTCCGTTTTTTTTCATGCTTGGGTGCCAATAAAGCACTGTGCACGGCTTCTGGCATTGTTTTTTTTCTTTTGCACAAGGGGGCATCATTTCCCTTTTTCCAGGTTAGCGCTTTGTTCCAGCTTCAGCTGTTGTTAAAGCGCTATATAAACCAATATGTTTGTATTGTATTAGATTTTGGACAGTCACCCTCATTTCAAGCTCATATAACTCCAGACTCATATAACTTAGGAATTAACATTTTTTTCTGATGAATGAAGAGAATCCAAAGTTTATAACGCTGTATGTTTGTCCGAAAAGTCAATATTCTGTGGGTCCTGGAATTCAAGTGCCCATGACAAAAATTTATGTATTGTATTGTATTTTGGCAGCCGCCCCAATTTCAAGCTCAAGTAACTTAGGAATTAACTCTTTTTTTCCTGATGAAAGAGTGTCTAAGATTTCTTATGGTTTATTTATTTATGTATTTACTTATTCATGTATGTATGTATGTATGTATGTATGTATGTATGTATGTATGTATGTATGTATGTATGTATGTATGTATGTATGTATGTATGTGTGTATGTATGTATATTTATTGATCCATTTATCCTTTTGATTATTTATTCATTCATTCACTTATTCATTTATTTATTTATTTATTTATTTATTTATTTATTTATTTATTTATTTAGTGGGTTCATAGTTGAACCTTGAGCGAAAATGACGGGACAGTCTATCGACCAGTTGTAACCGATTTACAACCCAAGACAAATTTACAGGCTACAAAAGAAATAAAATGATCAAAATATGTCATAATAACAATAATTCATGGTTGTTGCGTTAGTTGTGGAAGGATTCCACTTTCATAGCTGAGAATGTTGCTGTGTATGTGCCTTCCAGGAGGCTGCCCAGTGAGATTTATGCCCTGTGGCACTTTCTGGATGGATTAAATCACAGCACAGATGGGTCCGAGAGTGGAACTCAAAATTGGCTTTGGCGCTCTAATCTGAACAAACCGAACACAAATCTTGTGGAAGACTCCATAGTGAATCCTGAAAAGGGATTTCTCAAAGGTACAGATCAAATATCAACACCACAGATTGGAAATGAGAGATTTCTTTCTTACATTCTGAGAAACGGATGAGTCCACAAACGCGGGTGAGGAATTTGGCATTCCCCCGGTCGTCGTTGGAGTCAACCAAAAAAGATTGCTTTGGATTGGATTGGATTGGATTGGATTTGCCTTTATTAGTCTCACAGTGGAGAAATTTACATTTCACAGCAGCAAAGTGATTGTATCGCAGCATTCACACAAACATTTGTGCTCGGTTTGATCATGCTGAAAGAATACTTGTTTTCTTAATGACATTAATTTGCTGCTACTTCTTGTTATAATAATAATAATAATAATAATAATAATAATAATAATAATAATAATAATAATAATAATAATAATAATAATAATGACGACAACAACAACAACAATAACAACAACAATAACAACAAAAACAACAACAACAATAATAATAATAATAATAATAATAATAATAATGATGATGATGAGGAAGATGATGGTGGTAATAATAATAATAATAGTAATAATAATAACAACAACAATAATAATAATAATGATAATAATAATAATAATAATAATAATAATAATGATAATAATAATAATAATAATAATAATAATAATGATAATGATGATGATGATGATGATGATGATGAGGAAGATGGTGGTAATAATAATAATAATAATAATAATAATAATAATAATAATAATAATAATAATAATGATGATGATGATGAGGAAGATGATGGTAGTAATAATAATAATAATAATATAATAATAATAATAATAATAATAATAATAATAATAATAATAATAATAATAATAATAATAATAATACATTTCATTTCTTGTTATTGTCATTATTACCTTAATTAGCTTAATGCTGAGAGACCCGCATTGGTACAAATGAGCTGGTGCTTAAAAATAAATAAATAAACAAATAATAAATAAATAAATACATAAAAATATTTAAAAATATAAAAATAAATAAATAGAAATAATAAATAAAGAAATAATTGTAATAACAAATTTAAATAAATAAATAAATAAATAAATAATAAACACATAAATAATAGTAAAAATACAAAATAAATACACACATGAGTAATAAATACAGAAATAATAGTAATAATAAATAATAAATAAATACGAGATAAATACGAACAAATAAATAGATAAACAAATAAATAAATAATACATTTAATTTCTAAGCACCTTTCAAAACTCTCAAGGACACTTTCCAGTCACGGGATAATAACGTTTTTTTTTTTAAATAAACTGTTTTGTGAATGTAGAGGCAAGAATTGACACGTCAGCTATTGTGATGTCTGCCGATTGATTCGTCCGTCCCTCTTTTAATTATTAAGCCAGTGCTGAGAAACAAGCGTCGACATGGATGTGTTTGCGCTTCAAAACTATTTTTCTGTTCTGTAAATGCTGAGAATCAATCATTCGGACTGATGTTGTGATGTCTACAATAGATTTTGCTTCTTTTTCTTTCTCACAAATACCTTTGTGACAGATTCAATGCAAATGTCAAAAAGTGAAATACAACTGAATTGTACATATACAGCCATTCTTCCTCATGCCACAAGAGGGAGCCCACGTACCACTTTGAAAATTACCGATCGACTTCATCCATACCATTTTGTCATTTTTACCCCCCCCCCCCCCCCCCCCCCGCCCCCCCAGAATGATTACAATGACAGCCCTCACCGTTTCTGAAGAGCGAGCGTCGTGACTGGCCACCGTTGATGGGCGGCAGCGCTTTTTTCTCCTGGCCCACGAACGTGTCCCATCGCACCTTATCCGGCCCTCCCAGCTCGCGTACTTTTTTCAAGCAGCCATCCAGGTAGTCCACGGGGTCATCGGGCCGGTGGTACATCAGACCTGTCAGCAGGCTCTAAATGTAAATATGGTGAGTTAGGCTATAAAAGAATTATCCACTTGCTCCAATTAAAGAAAACCTATTTAGTGGCATCGTTATGAAATAACGGTCTGAAGTAAGCAATAAAAACGCCTTTTACGACAATTTCTCATAAGTGAGACCTAATTGACAACATCAGGCCATTAGCTGCACGCCTTCAGGAGTAGGAGTGGATTTCATTATTATCATTTTAGTGGTTGTACTCCGATGATTTTCGGATCAAAACTTCATCCCGAATTTGTTCGGGATGTCATCGCACTGGAAATTAAAATTATATAGTGGTATGTTTTGAGAGTTAAAGGACAACCGACGTCACTTTTTTGTTTCTTAACTGACATCAGAAAAACGTTTTATAGCATCTAAAATACCCAAAAACACTCAGTATGATATTTTTATTCAAATGCAAAACACCAATAAAAATGACTTAAGTTAGTGTCCAAAATCTGCAAAAAATTGAGCTGCGAATAGGGCATTTTCAGAAAGTCCCGCCCCCATTTTGTGACGTCTTGCATTGCTGGAGAATCAAAACAATGGCTTCAGATTCTGAGAATATGCTTTGTTGTTACACATCCAGTTATGAATATGATTCAAATAGTTCTGAAGAGGAAAGCATACATGTTTGAAATCGATTAAAGAAGTCCTTCCGTGTCATTTTGAGGCATCTGGACTGCAATGTAGCGTCTCAGAAAAGAGGCAGAAAATGGCGACCTCTTGTAGACATGACAGTGTATTGCGTTTCCACAGGCTGATAAATTCCTTATATGGAGCTTGGACGCCCTCTTCTGGCAACTTTTGGGTGCAACACGAGGTTTTCAGACCAAACACGTACAGCAAAATACATTGACGTGATGGAAGGACTGCTACAATGTCTCTTTTTTTCGGTCAGGGGCGTTCCTTTAGTGACGTCACGTACGGACTCGTCACCAACTCAAAAACAAGACTTCCTGAATATTCAGCGCGAGTCTTAAAACGTAAAATATAGCTATATGCGGTGGAATCTTATTAAAATACGCTCTGTAGAAGTCATTCGAAGCCATTTTACAAATTATGAACACAACTTGTCCGGAGATGTCGGTTGTCCTTTAAGTCATATGTACGTGACAAAAGTGATATAAGCAGAAACTGGTAGATTTAGCAGGCAATGGTTTTAATTTTAGATGGAGAAAATAAAGGATTTTAGTCATTTTACTGAAGACCGAGTAAAGCGTATGATGGCCTTTTGGGAAGACACAAAAATAATAAACGCTATATTCATGAACTTATTACAACATCATGTAATTTTTTGGTAGAAAAAAAGAGATGAATTCAGTCTAATCATTGTATGATTTTTTTTCTGACAGTCTAGGTTACTGTACAGCGACATTATATAAGAGAACAATAAAGTCAAAAATTAATAATTCATTTTGTGAGGAACACTGTGTCCACCATGCATCACACTTGATGGCATTGTCACTTAAACAATTATGCAAGACGTCTTGATGGATGTACAGTATTTCACTCGAAGCATCCCATAAATAATCTTTCTTCTCTGCCCATGTTTGGAATCGCACAAGATACCACGACGAGAACCCGCGTGCACGTCCATCTCCACGCATGCCTCCGTGCCTCACCTCAAATAGTTGAGGGATCTCCCGCCGTGCCAGATACTCCTTGGCATCGTTGGTGCTCATCTCCTCTCAGAATTACAACTTGTTTGCCTTTAAATAGTCTCGTTTTTTAAAATATATCTCCTTTTTTTTTTTTTGCTCTGCGACTCTCGACAAGTCACACCACCGCAAGCTTAGAGCATCGTGGCCGTGTTGCGTGCGCTCTCCGAACGGATTCCTGCAGCCACAGACATGGCACCCTCCTCCTTCTCCACCTTCTTCTCACTCACTCTCTCATGCCGCCCTCTCCATCCTTTCTCTCCCCCCTCCTCACTCATCTTTCTGATGCAAATGCAGGCCTCAGTCCGTTACCTGGTCTACAGAAAATATTAAAACCCTGCATATTTGTCACTATTTTTTTCATGAACAGAAAATGACAATTTGATGACGTCAAGTATTCTTATGAGAAAATAGAGTCATCAAATAAAGGGAGTTTACAAGAAAAGATACAGTTTAACCAGAATGAATCAGTGATTAACAATGAAATTCGTTACAATAAAAACGATTCCTAGAGAAATCCCCGCAGACCAAGCTCAAGAATTACGAAATCTTCATTAGAGTGATCCTACTGTATTAAGTCTATTTATTTTATGTCCGGTACAGGTACAAGTATTATTTTCAACCGCTTGGCGTCGCCATTCTCACCCGTTACAGTGACGGATCTGACTGTAACGAATCTGTTTTTACGAAATGAATCGTTCATTTGTTATTTTTGGTCAAAATGAGGAACTAAACGTATAAAGTGATGTGAAAAATACTAGGTTTTGAACCCGTTTTTTTCCGAAATCCCCACCACCACTACTGAATAGGTAGAATTTTTTCCGAGTTCTAACAAAACATTCATTTTAAAACATATTAATTACCGAGGCCACGCCTTTGTCGTGTCATAAACGACAAAAAAGAAAAATACTTTCTTTATTAATGACATTAAAGTCCTCTGGTAAAACGTGTTTAGTATCTTATTTTGAAAAGGTCCTAACCGGACGTACTCATTCGAATGACCTGGTGTGCTTTATTCTTCGACTTCCTGGTTTCGCAGTTTTCACCGATACATCATGAAAATTCCTACTCTAGTAATTTTATTGAGCACCTTTTTCTCAACAGACGGCATAAATGTAGCGGTAAGCGTTACTCCTTACTGCGTAACCCTGAATATTTTACTTACTTATATTCCTTTCGGCGACGCATTTTCGCCGGTTAGCCTGTTGTGCCATCATGCTGTCATGTTTTGACCATTTTCCTGTTAGCTTGCTGTGTACTTCCACATCTTTCTCATACTTGACATACTATTTAAAACGCCTGTATTCCTTTTGTCTTTGTCTCGCTTTTGAAACCAGAATTCGGCGGGCCAGTTTTTCAACAGCGGTCACACCAACAACTGGGCGATTTTGGTTTGTGCACACATTGAATGAATACTTTTTGTTGAAAATGTAGAAATACTTTTATTGATTCCTTTCTAACATCTCTATACACGTGTGCTATTAATAGGCTTGCACGTCCAGATTCTGGTTCAACTATCGTCATGTGGCCAACACCTTGTCCGTGTACAGGAGCGTGAAACGTCTTGGTATCCCTGATAGGTAAATACTTTAATTTTGAATGAAATCTTTCTGATTTCTAGCGTTGTCATCAGTCGGTGACCAGGTAGCAGCGAATGTGATCGATTCACGCCCATAATTGAAACAAAGATGGAAACAAGAGATCAAAACACTTCCCATTTAGAAACAAAAAAAAAATGTCATCTTATTTTTCCGGTCTACCAGTCAGATCGTGCTGATGCTGGCCGACGACATGGCTTGCAATCACAGGAACCCGAAGCCAGCTACCGTTTTCAGCCACAAGAACATGGAATTGAACGTCTATGGTGATGATGTTGAGGTGGACTACCGAGGTTATGAGGTGTGTTTGTCAACAACCAAATTCAAGCCACTTTTCTACTTGAAGTTCTGATCACTTTTCCTTTTAGATATTTGAAAGGTGAACAACCTATGTGATCTTGCTGTGCTCATGTTCTAGGTGAGCGTCGAGAATTTTTTGCGAGTTCTCACCGGGAGGCTTCCTCCCAGCACACCCCGCTCCAAGCGTCTACTGTCTGATGATAGAAGCAACATTCTCATTTACCTAACAGGTACAATAATTTAAAATGTCAAACATATGATGATATGATGTCCCTGATCCACTGGTGGAAAGATGCTTTGATCCTCTGCTCTTTCATCTAGAACAGCTTCATGTAACAAAGAGGGTACAGAAAGTGCTAAAGAATGAATGACACTCTGTGTCTTTGTGTTGTCATATTGTCTTAGTGTTGTCATTTGACTTCAAGACGGCGCCGCGTGAGTGGCTGCCTTTCCAGCAGCTCATGTATTTTGTTTTTCTACTTTCATTCCTTTCATCACTTTGCTGCTGTGAAATGTAAATTTCTCCATTGCGAGACTAATAAAGGCAAATCCATCCATCCATACATACCAACCTTTATTAACCGTACCCCCCTTGTTTGTTTCATCATAGCATTTTTAAGTGTCACACAAGTGTCAAAACAAGCAAACCGCACTAAAATAACACAATCTAGACCAAGGTGTCAAAGTCAAGGCCCGCGGGCCAAATCCGGCCTGCCACATGATTTTTTCGGCCCGCGAAAGCAAATCAAACTTGTTAAATTCCATGATGATTGCTAAAAATCTGAGCCAAAATTTTATATTTTTGGATGTCAACCACAATAAAAGTCATTATTCTTGACTTCATTAATTTGCTGTGTGCTCTATATGTAATATTTGAAGGGATTTAAATGGGTTCCCCAAATTCATAACGGCCCTTGAGAGGAAACCATAACTACAATGTGGCCCACGGCAAAAAATGACTTTGCCTATCCACTTGTGCAAGACGCCTTGCAGATCCATAATGGACCATCTTAGTTTATTATTTTAGTGTACCGATAGTTAATTAATATTGACAGATTTAATAGATTTTTAAAATGTATCCGTGTGTGTTGTACAGGACATGGCGGAAATGGCTTCTTAAAGTTCCAGGACTTTGAGGAGATCAGCAATGTGGAGTTGGCGGATGCTTTTGAACAGATGTGGCAAAAACGAAGGTAAATGATGACGTAACTAATCAAAGCAATGTGCGAGGTCACAAGTTTTTCCTGTTTTATGTAGAAAAGCATTGTGTCTTTGAAGCACACTTTCTACAAGAATTGCACCGATACAATTTGCTCGCACGGTGGCGTATGTCGAGACAGCGGTGCGTTCACTGAAATAGCAACTTTGAAATGTGAATGATATAGGGGTGAAAATGAGGTCATGAGTGTATGCTTACTTCCTAACTTCTGCCACTATTTACTAGACTGAAGATGACGAAGATGACATCTACTGTAAAAAAACCCTCCACTGCACACTTGTCATCAAAAAGTTCCCTGCAACATAAACACAACATGGCTCATTCACTGCCATTCACGACTTTATTCCGGAATAGAAAATATGACGTTGAGGGCCATTCCCAAATTTGTTTTTTTTTTTTTATGCCTGGGTGCTGATAAAGCGCTTGCCATGACCTCTGGCAATGTTTTTCTTTTCCACAAGGGGGCAGCATTTCCCTTTTTTCCATGTTAGCGCTTTGTTCCAGCTTCAGCTATATAAAGCGCTATAAAAGCACATGTATTGTATTGCATTGTATTTTGGACAGCTGCCCTCATTTCAAGCTCATATAACTCCAGACACATAACATTTAGGAATTAACTATTTTTTCTGATAAAAGTAGAGAGTCTAAGGTTTCTAACGCTGAATTGAATGTTTATGTAGTTCAAAACTCAATATTATGTGGGTCCTGGAATTTGAGTGACAATGACAAAAACTCTGGGAGTGGAGTGGACACATTTTTGCACGTCTGGCAGTGAATGAGTTAAAAGATGCCATCAGCCCAAAAGAGAAACGTCAACTTGATGGAGGCTTATGTCTGGATGAAGCATGTGAACTGTTAGTTTTGCTCCCGCTATTTGAGAAAATGTGATTTATGAAAGGGAGGCGAGAGGTTGGCAGGAGCCAGACAGTTCCTTAGTTGCCATAGCAACATCTCGATGAAAGATGATTTTTAAGTTTGCGTGTGCGCGCGCGTGTGTGTGAAATCTTCGCTCGCACTTGAAGATTACTCCTTTGACTCGCTTCACGTGTTTTGGCAGGTACAACGAGCTGCTTTTCATCATCGACACCTGTCAAGGAGCCTCCATGTATGAGAGGTTGTACTCGCCAAACGTCATGGCTTTGGCCAGCAGTCAAGTCGGAGAGGACTCCTTGTCGGTGAGCTTCCCATTTGCATGAAGATGAGTACATTAAACATTTTACACGATTATCCCGTGTGATTGTCAAAAGTTTAAAGATGTATGTAATATCTGACAGCACCAACCAGATTTAGCCATCGGAGTCCATCTGATGGATCGTTACACTTTCTACATGCTGGATTTCCTTGAAGACATCCACCCTGCCAGCAAAACCAATATGAATGATCTGGTAAGCCCATTTACCCTCTTCAAAGACTGTATTTTCCAGTGTATAAGGCGCACCGGACGAGCCTTGAATGAATGAAAATAAGTCAAAGTCAGCTTTATTGTCAAATATGCTAATATGCATGACATACAGCACACATGAAATTACTGTCCTCTCGCACCCAGCATGCAAGGCACTTATGACTGTAACAAACATAATAAACATGAAAACGCCAATAAATAAGTTAATAAATAAGTTTTCCAAATATAAAATATAAATACAGGTAACATCCAACTTACGACCGGGTTCCGTTTTGACAAAACGGTCGTAAGTCAAACGGTCGTCAGTCGAAATTCATTCAAAATGGCCGACGTGAAGTTTACACGACAGGATAGTATCCGATGTCAATCTATTGTTTGTAAGCAACAGTTTCTATTCAATACTGTTGTATACCAAACTGTTTACAGTTCATTTGTAAATTTTATACCTTTTAGTGTCATTTTTATCATTTTATAATTCGTATTATCAATTTTTATTACTGTATAACTTTACCTGTAATGTACACAAAACTGTTTACTGTACAGTTCATTTATAAATGTTATACTTCCCTTTTAGTGTCGTTTTTATCATTTTGTATTTCATATTATCGATTTTTAATACTGTATAACTGTATCTGTAATGTATACAAAACTGTTTACTGCACTGGTGTCAAAGTCAAGGCCCGCGGGCCAAATCCGGACCACCACATCATTTTTTTCGGCCCGCGAAAGCAAATCAAACTTGTTAAATTCCATGATGATTGCTAAAATCTGAGCCAAAATTTCATATTTTTGGATGTCAACCACAATAAAAGTCATTATTCTTGGCTTCAGATTTGAAAACGAGTTATTCATTAATTTGCTGTGTGCTCTATATGTAATATTTGAAGGGATTTAAACATTCTAATGGGTTCCCCAAATTCATAACGGCCCTCGAGAGGAAACCATGACTACAATGTGGCCCGCGGCAAAAAATGACTTTGACACCCCTGGTTTACTGTACACTTCATTTATAAATGTTCTACTTACCCTCCTCTCCCTGCTAATGGCCAGAAGAGGTCGCCCGACACACGCGCTCGGACTCAGGCGAGCGCCGGAAGGGAAAAAAGCAGTGTACAGTACTACAGGATCTGGGTTTCTGCACTGTATAACTACTGTATTGAGTGTAGTCACGCATTGATGTGCAAGTGTGTGACATGCTGACTGGCCAAAGTTGTTGTACGCGTTGTCGGTTGCTTGTGTTAAAAAAAAGGGGAGGGGGGACTGGCGGCCGTGGTCGTAAGTACGGGTGGTCGTAACTCGCGCCGGTCATAACTCGGATGTTACATGTATATCAAAGTGTACAAGGCACACCACATTATAAGGCGATACAGTAGAGGCTGGGGTTACGCACAACTTCTACGATGTGAAAATGGGGTCTGTGGCTGCTGACAGGAGTTGCTAGATCTTTTATGGCTCAATATTACTTCACATATAAGGCACAGGGTCATCTTTTGAAGAAAATTAAGGCTTTTGTGTGCGCCTTATACGCCGGGAAAATGCGGAAGTTGTGAAACTCTTCATCCTTTGTGCCTTTGCGACTATCATAATGCCCCCTGGTGGTCAAGTCATTGGCAGCATAAGTAGCTACATTGTATTCTTCTTGATGCTAAACTGTTTAAATCTTTCCAGTACGCAACATTACGGTGTCACATTTTTCAAAATACTCTTGTTAGGTTTATTTTGTGAATGGTGAAATGATTTGAGAAGCGAGTGTTTTGACTTACGAGCGGATTCACGGTGTGAGTAGAACATGTATCTCAAAGCGATTGGATGTCTGGTGCTTTTGCCAGCATCTGAAATAGTTACAATTGATAAAGGAGAATATTGCATGATGTTGGAAAAAAAGTCAAAATCTTCAGAAAGTGGACTTGTGTATCTGTTTTGGAGAGGTCTCCCTTCTTTTTTGAGATCAATGTGACTGATATACAATATCATACGGAACTCAATCATTTGTAACGCAAACACTGTGTAACTTCTTTGTGTCCCCGCAGTTCAAAGTATGCCCCAAAAGCCAGTGCGTGTCAACTGTGGGCCGCCGCACCGACCTGTTCCAGCGCGATCCGGCAAGCGTCCTCATCACCGATTTCTTTGGTAGCGTCCGCAAGGTGGAAATCACCATGGAAACCATCAACTTGACCGAGCCCATAACCTCAATGGAAGACAAGTAAGCCATCAACAAAATAAATCCTCCCCGTCGGGAAGTACAAAGTATATAAGACGCTGTTGTCAATGCATATGGACTCGTGGCTAATTAATTGTAATAACATGCAATTGTTCCTATCACCGCATATTAGCCTTTAGTGTACAAGTGCATTCAAACAATGTTATGGTGTAGTAACAAGTCACTAACCACTAGGTGGCTGTCGAGACTTTTCATTATCCTTCTGGCTGTTCAGGTCTCTATCGGTTAAATTAAAATTTTAATCCATTTTACCACAAGATGGCGGGATATACCTACTTAGTTCACTCAACTACACTAAAATTGAACTCTGTAGAGGCCTAGAATGCAAACAGTCATCATATTTACCGCCTCTCATTGGTAATTAGATGCCATTGACATTCCCATTTTATTCATTGGCTGTTTTGGTTCCGAGCAGATCGACAGCAGGCCAGCTTTCCCTAAGTTGCCCCAATTTGATCCCAGGGAGAGATGTTGCAATTTTTGTACTGCTGCTCTTGAGTTTTATTTGCCGTTCAACCTCGCAGATGGTTTATATTTTAAATTTCTTATTTTTTCTTTTACTGCCATCTTGATTAACTGCTTGCTTCTTTTTTGTTGGGCAAAGCTCATTTGAGATGCTTAAAATATCTTCTGTTTTTTTTAAGAAAAGATGAAGCTTAGAAGCAATAAAACTTCCTGAAATCAGAGTAAGTCACCTCCTCCTCAAAATAAAAAATAAACAGATAAGTAGATAAATACATAAATAAATACATCAGAATCAGAAAACCGGCAATTGTCCCACAATGGAGAAATTTGCAATCCTCAGCAGCAATTTGAAAGGGGTGGGAGGGGTGAAAAGATAAAAAAACAAGATATTCTAAGCATAATAAAAAATGTCAGAAGACTGAGGTGTGTACTGTAACTGTGCAAAAATGTTTCATTAAAAAACTGCAAAAATGTTTCATAAAAAACTGCAAAAAATGTTTCATAAAAAACTGAAAAAATGTTTCATAAAAAACCTGCAAAAATATTTAATAAAAAAACTGCAAAAGATGTTTCATAAAAAACAGCAAAAATGTTTCATAAAGAAACTGCAAAAATGTTTCATAGAAAACTGCGAAAATGTTTCAGAAAAAACTGCAAAAATGTTTCATAAAAACAGCAAAAATGTTTCATAAAAACTGCAAAAAAATGTTTCATAAAAAACTGCAAAAAAATGTTTCCAAAAAAATTGCAAAAATGTTTCATAAAAAACTGCAAACATTTTTCATTGAAAAAACTGTACAAACTGTAAGGCTGGTGCATGATTAGGCACACAAGCACAAACATTTGCCCTGGTGGCAAACACTTACTTGTGAAGAGATAAATGCATTTCGGCACTAAATTACTTCAATGGGGTTTTCATTAAAAACCCAAAACGGCAAATTAATTTGATGACCACTTTTGACTCTAGACCTCGTCATTCAGTGCATTTTTTAAAATATTTTTAAAGGCTGTGTGAGTTGTTGGGGTATTTTTCGACATATCACTAATCATAATAATAATACATTTCATTTATAAGCGCCTTTCAAAACTCTCAAGGTCACTTTAATGGCAAACTATCTCGGATATTAAAGTAATAATGAAAGTCACATTGGCAGGGAGGCCCGCTTGCCTCATGAAAACTACCCCTGGGAATTTTTTTTTTCTTCATCGGGTTGGAGGAACACACACAAAAAAATAGGTCAATTCGTTTGCTGTCACCGCTTTTCAGAGTAAAAAAAAATAAGTAAAAAAGAACCAAACTGTTCCTTCACTCCTGGAGCGCCACTGGGGAAGTCAGATAACACAAATGAAAACGGGAAGATTTGTGTGTTGCCATAGAGATGGCGTGCATGGCACACATACACACACACAACTTGTTTCGCATTAGTTCATTCTAATTAGATCTTTTTTTTTCTCCATATAGTATTTTTCTTTCAATGCACTCTTTAGGGGTAATGGACAACCTGATTTAAACCAGCTGGTTGAAGGATGAGTCAGTCTATGCCAATTCAATATTTTATCTCCAACCCCCAACCCCTCGGGGGGCGTCTCTTCAATTTACAAATCCCCTGTGTTAAACCACCGGGTTGAAAAGTCTGCCTGGCCAATTAAATGGAACGCAAAGTTAAACACTGTAGTTGGCTTTTGTATCACCTCAAGGGTGCACCACAGTTTTGAAATTCGCTGTGATTCCCACCAGTGGACAATGCGTGGGAGAGTCAGCCCGAGCTAATTAAATGAAATGTGCGCTTTAATATGTTATCGCATGCATCCTTACGGTGGTACACCATCATTTTTTAAAATTCAATGTAATTTTTTTTCAGCCTCGTCAACTGGATCGTATTAAAAAAAATGCCCTTTGCGCCTACTCTTCACTACTCCTCTCTCATTGCAGCCCCTCTCCAAGAGGCCATTTTACCTCGCCCTAAGCTGCTCTTCCATTAAGTGAATTGCACTTGATTAAGATGAGCCATTAATAAAGTATACAATCCATTCTTTCTTTCTATCAATGTAATGACCTTGCGCGGCGGCGTTAGTCGCTTCCTGTTGGCCAAAACATGGCAGAACGAGGGTTTCGCAGTAATGATTGCCGATTTTATTTTCCAAGTGATTTATTAATTTATTTGTAAGGCCAAATTTTGGAGTCGAGTTAACGTCAAAGGGGAGTAAGTTTGACATGAAAATGGCAGCAGCAGACAGCAAGGCTACACCCATTTGAGATATACAGTGATACCTCGGTTTTTGACCATAATCCGTTTCAGAAACCTGTTCGAAAACTCATTTGTTCAGAAATCGAAACTGCACTTTCCATTAAAATCAATGTCAAAAATGTTAATCCGTTCAAAGTCTAAAAAACAACTTTTTAACTATTTAATCACATAAACCGGATAAAAACTTAATAATAGAGCAGGACATGTGTTAAATTCTATAAAAACAAACTTTTATTTTCACCAATTATCTTTGTGCCACGGGGCGTGTTGGCACCTATCCCAGCTGTCTTTGGGCAAACACAGGGCACACTAACTTTTCAAACCAAATTCTTGAACCAAATATGTCTGCATTTTCGCAAAAATAAAACAACAACAATATTAATGCGTCGGTCACAATGAGGAAGACGTGACATATAAGGAAGCGGAGGGTAGTCAAGTGATGCATTCAGATGCACTCAGTTTGGTTGAGAACCAAATTTCGTATATTTTTGTATACCGGGGCATAAAAAAAAATGACATTTTTGGTTGAAAACCGAATGGGATGAGAACCGAGACGTTCAAAAACCGAGGTTTGACTGTATATACATAATAACGTGGAAAGTGCTCTCAATTGAATTGCCTCATAGTCTTGTGGCCATTTATTTCTTTTTTTTTCCCCTATCGTTTTTCTGAATCTTCCTTATTTGTCACAAGCAAACACATTAGACTATTGCATTTGACTTATATTAGGATTGGGTAAAACAAAAAAAAAACAACGTTAGTGACAACCTTGGTCGTAAGTCATGGCGGATGACAATCTGAACCATTCAGGGCCGGCTGATACTTTAAGCTACTTTTAATGACACCCCAATTGAAATTTACTGTCGAACTCAATGCACGTCATAAACCATCGCACATGTTGTATATTTAAATACAAGATACTGTATTTTCCCGGTGTATACGGCGCACCAAAAAGACTTCATTTTCTTCAAAAGATGACCCTGTGCCTTATACGCAGTTGCGCCTTATATGTGAAGTCATATTGACCTGCCTTATAATGTGGTGTGCCTTACATTTGGAAAATTGTTATCTATTTATATATTATATTTGGATTTTTTTCCACTCATTGAAGGTGTGCCTTATAGTCCAGTGCACCTTGTATGGAAAAAGTTTAAAAATACACCATTCATTGGGGGTGTGCCTTATACTCCGGTGCGCCTTATACACCGGAAAATACGGTATAGTGAGACCTCAATATAGGAACTTAATTGGTTCCCAGACAGAGTGTGTAAGGCGAAAAGTGTGTATCTAAAAAAAATCCCATAGGAAACCATTAAAATGGGAATAATCCGTTCCCGGGTTTCCATAAAATAGACTTTTCAACTAAATAAGCCTTAGAACTACACACAACATACCTTATTCTATGTATAATAAATATGCTATTGTATTGCCGGTCCCAAGCCCGGATAAATACAGAGGGTTGTGTCAGGAAGGGCATTCGACGTAAAAGCTTGGCCAAAACAAACATGCGGATCAAACCTCTAAAGATGGAGGACACTGATTTGCTGTGGCGACCCCTTGAAGGGAAAAGCCGAAAGGAAAAGAAGAAGATTGTAATGAAAGAAATACACTGCATTGTGTCATAAAGTCACTTTATTTACATTTGTGATGGTTATTGATGGCTTGATGGAATGGCGTTGGAGGTCAAATGTCAAAGGGAATTGCTGTTTGGAAAGAGAGGCACATTACATGAGGACTGTAATTAAAGAAATAAACTGTGCTGTAAAATAAAGTTTTATTTACCTTTTTGCTTCCGCCAAAGATCACTTCGCCAGCCGTGGTGGGTGTGTATTATGAAAATAGTGCTTATTATAAGGTTTAATTTTCAGAAATTTGACGTTTGTAAGACGAAAAGTTTGTAAGATAAGGTGTTTGTAAGTTGAGGTCTCACTGTACTTGGATTTAGAAACATCAGCGGTGCTAATGCTAGCAGTCAGAAAAATGTTATTAACACGCTAATAGAAAATTACTCTCACCTTCCGGGATTGATATTCCTTCAAATAACAAATATTAGCGCAAAATTCGGCCTTTATTATATACTTTTATTTATACTTGCAAAAACAACCACAAAATAAACAAGAACGCTGTCAGTAATTGCTATTCAGGCCGTGGCCTTATAGGGGAAGTGTGGTGCCATGAATACATGAAGTACACTTAGATTAAGAGTAGGAGGGAAAAAAAGTGACTGATTTTTCATTGATTAGGAATAATGTTGAGTATGCTAGTGCGTGGGCTCCGCAATTGATTTTCAAACAGAGTTTTGACCTTACACACAAAACAAAAACAATACGGTGAAGACATCTACTGCAGCACATATTGTTTCCGTCATAGTAAATTTCATTAAAGCCACCTTATGACAGCTCCCGTTGTGTTTGACTTTAGTCGGAGATTATCTTATTAAATCCCAGAAGAGCAATATTTGTCTAAGTACACCTTGGATTTCAATCTTGCTCCAAGAAGATTCCAATTGGGAGAAAAAAAAATGTCAAAAGTAGAAGCACTTCAATCACGATCTCCAATACGCCGTTGAGTTGCACTTGGCCTAATTAGCGCTACTTGCTAATGAGTAGTCGTGATCATTGAAACATGTGATTCTATTATCTGATGCTATTTACATTTTTTTTCAGCTCACAAATTGTCACTCAACTATTATTTTTCTAATCTACGTTGTCCATCTAAAAACTCCACATTGAAGTCGTCAACCATTAGTATGCACCTACGCCACTTTTCCAGAGCGTAATTGTTGTTGTGAAGAATTAATGCCAATTACATTTGAAGGGCACCTGCAATAAAGGAAACACGATTAAATCTGATTGTGTGAAAAGTAGTTCCATTGTAACGGATTTAATGGATTCTTGGTAGAAAAAAAAATATATATATATTTTTTTTTCTTCTTCAGTTCCGAAAGCGGAGAGGTGCAAAATGAGTCGCACTCGTACGTGGATCAGCTGCCAGTGTCTGAAATCATTCATCAGGTAAGGGACACACAAACAAGAGCCATTGTACAACACACACACACCTACACGTTTTTGCCACATGGTGGGGACTATGTGTGTGAAAAAATGCACCCCGTGGGAACCCAATTTCAAACATGAAAAAAATATATTTATGAAACTCATAAAAATGTCATTTTAGGGGTGGGGGGATGGCCGTAACTGCTATGAGATGGCTTTGTTGATTTAGCATCTTTAGCTAATGCTAATGCTGATATCATGATTTTGGAGTATAGTCGTAGATGTGGATTCAGTTCTCTACCGTTCGTTCCAGTTCAAATGAGTTTGAAACGCACGTACGCATGCGCACACACACACACACACACGCACACACACACACACACACACACACACACACACACACACATGCACTCCCACGAGGACCCTAAGCATTCCGACCTCGTCTCGCTATCGCTCCTCCTACACCCATGCTTCATTTGGAGATCGCTCGGAAAGTTTTGTAGGACAGATGTCTTTGTGCCGTTTGTTTCCATGGCTACCGTGGTAACTGAAACGCGAGTCCCTGTCTCCTCAGTGCAAAGGGGCAACCGTGAAATCCGCCACAATAGATATGTTAAAATGCGGCTGGAGAATGTGCACAGACAGTCTGTTCTTTTCGGAATTGTTGCCAGCTTGTTTTTTTCATTTATGTTTTGATCATAATTCGCGTTGTTGACATAAATGCAGGCAAGTCATTGGACACTGCACAGGGTAATACACACTTAAAGGACAACCGACGTCACTTTTTTGTTTCCTAACTGACATCAGAAAAACGTTTTACAGCATCTAAAATACCTAAAACATGCAGTATGATATTTTTATTCAAATGCAAAACACCAATAAAAATGACTTAAAGTGTCCAAAATCTGCCAAAAATGAAGCTGCGAATTGGGTATTTTCACCACAGGCTAGTGTTAAGCCAAAGAGGACACAAAAGAAAATTACGGTCGAGCAGAAGAAGGAGATCATCGAAAAACACGAACGTGGTGTGCGTTTGTGTGACTTATCGTCCCAGTACCAATATACCTTTGCTACGTGTGGCTAAGGGTGTTTCTGTGCTGTCTAAGCAACGGTCTCAGGCAATAGAAGAGGTTGAAAAACTTCTGTTGATTTGGATTAATGAAAAGCAACTAGCAGGGGACAGTGTGAGTGGGGGTATTATCGCCGAGAAAGCCCGGCAACTTCACTCGGATATCATCAAGAATTAGTTCGTCATCCATTGACAACTACTATCACAAAGGTAAATAAAATGACTTTATTATACAGTACTGTTTATTTCTTTAATTGCTATACAATAGTACATTTATTATACATAAAATAAGGTATATTTTGTGTAGTTTTAAGGCTTATTTCATAGAAAATTATGTTTTATGGGAACCTGGGAACGGATTATTCTCATTTTAATGGTTTCTTATGGGAAAGAATTGTCTGGAAGAATAATATTTTGCCTTACACATACTTTCTGAGAACCAATTAAGTCCGTAAGCTGGGGCATCACTCCACATCTCAATTTATAGCTTTTTTTTCCGAACACACTTGCTGGAGAGTGTTTTCAATTCACAATTTCCTTAAATCTCACAATAAAAAAATGCAAAATGTCAATGGGTTCATAGGGAGGGCGAGTGCTTTTACAAGCCAATGCACATGTCCCCCTTTTTCCCTCTCCTCGTGGTAAACATCTGTCTTTCAGTAAGAGTATCTGTAATTTCCATTCAGAATTGATTATGCAAAGTGGTACTGTCAAGGATAAGTACATCCCTGCGGAGACTTTGAATGGCGTCCCTTTGCAAAAAAAATCAATACCTTTCAAGGTCCCCGATTTCTTCAAGGCAGTAAGTCTGTCACATTTTGCTCTTTCGTGTCACATTTTACCCGCCCTTTGATACATTTCCCGGTCTTTCTCATGCAGATAAGATATTATAAATTGCGTGCCCCCACTGACCCCCGCCACAGATGTTGGATTATATCTTTCCTCTCCTGTTGGTGCTTAATGGCATGAGTAATCTCCCCGTGGCCTCATATCCGACTATCTGCACTCGGGCTCAACCCGAGCGACGTTAGCTTATTGACATCTCGTTCCTCAACGACACCTCTCTTTTGTACTTGAAATTCGGATGCGAGCCATCTTGGCACCCATTTGATGTCTTGAATATGTCCTTTGGGGTCTGCCGCCGATGGCGACAAGCCCGAATCCAATCATTGATTGTTTTCTCCTCGCTCAGCAAAGCATTTTCTTCTTTACTACCGAATCATGCGGCGACTTGTAAATAGGGAAGTCGTGGGAATGACCGACAGCGTTGACGTGCTTGAAAATAAATATGGACAGATAAAGACTTGATAAATGTACTGTCACTCCCTTGCTTTCAAACCCATTCGTCCCTCCCAATTGACTCGATTTTAACATTGCTAGAAAGAACTCCCATTGACTATTCTCATGTGCCTTATACTTTAAATTTTTTTTCTCCATTATTTGGCATGCTGCTCACCGGCTTTGGGTATTGTTATTTATGCATACGCCGGCTCGACGATACGCCTCTGGGGAATTGAGGGCATAGAAAATGCAAACAGCGAAAATGAATTCCTTGCCACAGCCGGGGCTCACTGACACTCTTTTCAAAGTGAACGTGGGCCTTCGCCACCCACTTGAATTAGCCCTTACAATGTGCCTCTACTTGGACATGACGCATGATGGAGTTGAAAACACCAAATAAATGTTATGTACGAGTATAAAATGCATTCTCATACTTGGATATCTACCGCGGCCAAGGTAGAGTTCACATTTGGTACAGTAAAAGGAACATAAGGTGCAGGCAGCATGGACGTGCTTTTCTGAAAACTGGAGATTTCATGGAAGAGTGCAGTGCTTGACGTATATTATTAAATAAGTGAAGGATGATCAAATAAAGCATGGTTTCCAATATACAAATAGGAAAATATCATATTTAATGTAGCACATGCATTGGTACCATGAGGTCCAATGCATGTGTACATATATATCCAGTGATACCTCAGTTTACCAACTTAATTGGTTCCCAGAAAGTGTGTGTAAGGCGAAAAGTTCATCTGCCAAAAATTTATTTCCTATAAGAAACCATTAAAAATGAGAAGAATCCATTCCCAGGTCCCCATTAAACATAATTTTCTACTAAATAGGCCTTAAAAACGACACAAAAATATACCATATTTTTGTATAATAAATGTGCTATTGGATTATAATTAAAGAAATAAACTGTACTGTATAATAAATTCATTTTATTTACCCTTGTGATGGTCGTTGATGTTGTTGCCTCTTGATGATGTCCGAGTGAAGTTGCCGTGCTTTCTCGGCGATAATACCCTCACACACACTGTCCCCTGCTTGCTGCTTTTCATTAATCCAAATCAACAGAAGTCTTTCAACCTCTTCTATTGCCTGAGGCCGTTAGACAACACAGAAACACCCTTAGCCACACGTAGCAATGGTCGACATAGCGTACTCGTACTGGGACGCTAAGTCACACAATCGCACACCTCGTTCGTGTTTCTCGATAATCTCCTTCTTCTGCTCGACCGTAATTTTCTTCTGTGTCCTCTTCGGTTTAACACTAGCCTGTGGTGGGGTCTTTTTCGGTCCCATAATAACAAAAGGTCTCCACTCGTTAACAAACCACATCTGCACTCAAAGAAAACTACTCCGCTAGCCACCGTGGCGCTGTGTGGTTTGGTTCTTCCGCCGAAAACTAGTTCGTATGCCAAGATTATATTCTCGCGAATTTAATGTTCGTAAGGCAAAAGGTTCGTGAGATAAAGCGTACGTAAGCCGAGGTATTACTGCGTAGACATATATTGACATAAATTGACATAAAATAACACTCAGCTTTCTTGTCACAGGACACATTCTCAAAGTCATATAATCTTGTAACACCAAGTCTGACAGCGTGACAAAAGCTTGACAGCAGCGTCCTTCACAGAAGTCTAAAAAAGAAACGCACACAGCAGCAAATGAGCAGTGACAGCAGTGGATGTCACAAAATTCAGAGAAAGAAGCAAAACAAAAGCGCCACAGCAGTACACTCAGAACAAGTCCGAAAGAGGAGTTTGGGTAGAAAGAAGTAAAACAGCAGGACACAAAAAGGCTGAAAAACAAGTACAGAGTTGGAAATGTCTTATTTTCACATCGTTCTCACAACTTGCTCATTTCGCTCGGCTGAGGCCATTTGTTCTAGGTGGGTTCGGGTCACAGGCGCGCCATTTCCCATGCGCATGTCCTCCCACGCTCAACCGATCCTGATGGTCGCACTCTCTTCGTTGCGTCTCATCAACATCGACGGGTTTGCTATCTGTGGTGTCAAGTTTTGAGCGAAGCTTACTTGTCAAGCGTAGTGTAGACGTGATATGTATCAAGTTCTAATCCAGTCAATTATTTTAGAGCTCGGGGCTGACTCATTAGCCAAGTGCAGCTAAAGAAATCACTATTAATATACAGAGGGTAACGGTGTTCCACAGGCATCTATGTAAGTCCCACTGTCCTTTGATCATGACTATTAACATAATAATAATAATAATAATAATAATAATAATAATAATAATAATGAGTAAGTGTAAGCGTAGTAGTAATTGTAGTAATAGTAATAGCAGTAATAATAATAATAATAATAATAATACATTTAATTTCTAAGCGCCTTTCAAAACTCTCGAGGACACTTTACACTCACAGGATTTTTTTGTGCGGGTGAGCAGCGGCAGCCATTCGCGCCAACGTACAGAGCTGCCCAGCGATGACGACATTCCTCCGAAATCAAAAACAGTGCTGGCATATTCAAACTTCATTATTATTATTATGATTATGATTATTATTCGTTGTACTAAGTTTATCCTGTCTACTTGATATTTAGCCTGTGGAAACGGGCTGATTAATTCCTTACACGGAGCTTTGTCGCCATTTTCTGCCTCTTTTTGGTGCTACATTTCCTGCCCCCAGATACCTCAAAATGGCACGGAATAAATTCTTTAATCGATTGCAAACTTGTATGCTTTCCTCTTCGGGAACTATTTGACTCATAGTCATAACTGGATGCGTAACAAGAAAGCATATTCTCCGAATCTGAAGCCATTGTTTTGATTCTCCTGCAAGGCAAAAGACGTCTTGGGGTGACACCACGAACAAGGGGGCGGGACCTTCTGGAACTGGCCACTTCCGGGTTCATTTTTTTGCAGATTTTGGACACTTTAATAAAGTCATTTTTATTGGTGTTTTGCATTTGACTAAAAATATCATACTGCGTGTTTTGGGTATTTTAGATGCTATAAAACGTTTTTCTGATGTCAGTTAGGAAACATGGGCGGCCCGGTAGTCGAGTGGTTAGCACACCGGCTTCACAGTGCAGAGGTCGCCGGTTCGCGTTCCGGTCCGGCCTCCCTGTGTGGAGTTTGCATGTTCTCCCCGGACCCGCGTGGGTTTTCTCCGGGTCCTCCGGTTTCCTCCCACACTCCAAAAACATGCATGGCAGGCAGATTGACAACTCCAAAATTGTCCCTAGGTGTGAGTGTGAGAGTGACTGTTGTATGTCTTTGTGTGCCCTGCGATTGGCTGGCAACCAATTCAGGGTGTCCCCTGCCTCGTGCCCGAAGACAGCTGAGATAGGCTCCAGCAACCCCCGCGACCCTAATGAGGAATAAGCGGTACGGAAAATGAGATGAGAGATGAGATGAGTTAGGAAACAAAAAAAGGGATGTCGGTTGTCCTTTAAGAGTCTGTGGATGGTTTTGCGGAAAAAATATATTATTTCATCTTCTAACTGGATCATGCGAGCTTGAGGTACACCGGAAAGTGCTTCCTGGCTTTGTATGTATAGCTTTGTTTCTCTTTCACCCCTACTCCTTCACATTTTTTTAAAGACTTTAGCTCACCGGGGTGCGGAATATTGCCGTCACATTAGCATATAAATGTTCTCCTTGTGATGCGCGTTTTAATACGAAGAGGAGATTTAAAAGTATAATCGTACACAAAATGATGATGTGTCACAGAACGGCACAAACATGAGACGAGGGAGGTGTACTGATGCTGCTTGCGTACGTGTGTGTTTTCCTGTGTTTTTTTTTTTTTTTTTTGCCTGCCGGCCTGCTGCCTTTGTGAATGACAGCGCAATCAGCGGTGGCCTCAACCCAAGACATATGCTCACTCTTTGCTAAACTACGTTCTCCCTTCTTGTCCTCCTCCATTCTCGTGTCACCTCATCTCACCTTACCTCGCGTCACCGCCACTTTCAGAAGCCCAAACAGAAAGACTGGCACCCTCCCGACGGCTTCATCCTTGGCCTCTGGACGCTCATCCTGCTTGTGTTTTTCAAGACGTACGGCATGAAGCACCTCAAACACATCTTCTGAGACGCCTTTCGTAAAACCACATCAACAATGGAAAACTTTGGGGGAAAAAAATGGAAGCAACACGACTGTGAGCGCAGTTTGTTTGTTTTTTTACACTGAGATGTTTGTCAAGATTTTTGTGTTTGCCTTTTTAACTTATTCACTGCCAGACGATGTGCAAAAACGAGTTCACTCCGGTGCAATTGCAGGACCCACAGAATATTGTGTTTTAAAACTACATAAGCATTCAATTCAGCGGAAAAAAAAACCTTAGACTCTCTTGTTTTATCAAAAAAAGTTAATTCCTAAGTTATATGGGTCTGGGGTTATCTGAGCTTGAAATGGGGGCGTCTTTACAAAATCCAAAACAATGCATACATAGTTGTGTTAAGTTCATACTGTCTACTAGATATCTAATTTACAACAGATTCCTTACTTACAGACAGTGGCTTGGTGTTCAATTACCTTACATGTTTCGGCGTATACTTCCGCCTTCGTCAGAGTGTCACGGATGTTGTTGTGACGCCCCTTTTTCAGATGATGTTACTATGCTTTAACACCTGAAGCTGTAACAACGCGATAACATGGATAAAAGGCAAATGATACCCCCTCGTGGAAGGTCTGACAGAGGTCTGACCAGCGCTTTATCGGCACCCCCCGTGATTGAGAATTTTGAAAGGCGCTGATAAATGAAATGAACTATTATTATTATTATTATTATTATTATTTAAAAAAACGAACAAATTCGGGAATAGTGGACGGCAAAAACATTGCCAGAGGTCTGGCCAGCGCTTTATCTGCACCCCCTGCAAGAAAAAAACACAACTCGAACAAATTCGTTAATGGCGCCTCCACGTCACACTTTTCAATTCCCGTATGAATTCGGGAATGGCAGTGAATGAGTTAAACTGGAAGTTTTAAGTTATAAGGACGGACGGTTATGCATGCAAATGCGCTTCTTTGCACAATTGAGGTTGGATGGTACCTTTTCGGTCTCATGGTCAGTTTCTTCTTACCGACTCCACGAATCCCTGCCTAAGTGTGCACTGAAGACAGCCCTCGAATAAGAATGTAATCACTTTTCGCGGATGTTCTGCTCAGCATATTTTGTCTATTTTGGTGTCCAAACCGCTGAGACTGCCAGTGAGAAGGCATATAGGGTGCAGGGGGGGCTCGTGGGGGGACATCTGATTGGTGGCGACTAGCGCTGCTGACTCTCTGCTGTCAGCGCGCATAACATAACACCCTCCCTGATCGTCATAGAGTGGATAACAATCCCACATCATAACCATCTCCAACTTTCCATTCGCAAAATTGCCCTCCCGGTGGAAACATCCATTAGCTTCCTTGACTGACGGCCGTCCGCGGCGGTTCGCAGTCCTCCGATAACTTAAAGGACAACCGACGTCACTTTTTTGTTTCTTAACTGACATCAGAAAAATGTTTTATTGCATCTAAAATACCCAAAACATGCAGTATGATATTTTTATTCAAATGCAAAACACCAGTAAAAATGACTTAAAGTGTCCAAAATCTGCAAAAAAATTGAGCTGCGAATTGGGCATTTTCAGAAAGTCCCGCCCCCAGTTTGTGACGTCATGCCAAGACGTCTTGCATTGCTGCAGAATCAAAACAATGGCTTCAGTTTCGGAGAATATGCTTTCTTGTTACACATCCAGTTATGAATATGATTCAAATAGTTCTGAAGAGGAAAGCATACATGTTTGCAGCCGACATTAGTGGAAAATCTCTCACCCCAAAAAAAGAGGTGCAAAATGGCGACCTCCAGTGGCCACCTCCGCTTCCACAGGCCGATAAATTCCTTATATGGAGCTTGGATGCCCTCTTCTGTCGGCTTTTGGGTGCAACACGGTTCTCAGACCAAACGTACAGCAAAATCCATTGACGTTGATGAAGGACTGCTACAATGTGTCTTTGTTTAATCAGGGGGCGGTCCTTTCATGACGTCACATACGGACTCACCAACTCAAAAACAAGACTTCCTGAATATTCAGAGCGAGTCTTAAAACATAAAATATAGCTACAGTAAAGTCTCGTTATATCGATATCGGATATATCGATAGTCCCGGTTATATCGATATTTCTTGGACTCCCTTGAATATCGATATAACGTGACTTTACTGTATATGCGGTGGAATCTTATTAAAATACGCCCAGTAGAAGTCATTTGAAGCCATTTTACAAATTATGGACACAACTTGTCCGGAGACGTCGGTTGTCCTTTAAAATACTACAAGGAATCTGATTTTTGATACATATATAAAACATATTGGATTATAAGGCGCATTTTGAGAAAATCGAATGTTTGTAGGTAGCCTAATCATCCAGAAAATGTGACGATATTTCCATTTTGTGGAAAGCAAAATTCCCCAAATAAAACAATATAGTAAATATTGACCATTTTAAATGTATGATTTTGATTAATACACAGAGTCAAGCTGTGGCAACGCCATGTTTTTATCATTAAAAATATATAAAATAATATGGCTATTCATAATTGGAAAAGGTGTGCTTTTTGTTGGACAGCAACATGATATTATTTTGGTGTGATGTCACAAACGATTTGACATTTTGTCTCAAAAGATTTGACTTTTTTGACTGTTTTGGATCTCCATGAAGGATCTTGATAAATAATAAAAACAAACGTTAAAAATGAAACTTTTGGTTGTCTTTCACTTGGCCCGGTTGCCTGAACAAATCCATCAACACGTGAAAGTAATTATCATTTCCATTTGGCAGGTGCGACAACAAGCCTGTTGTGAAAACGGCCTGTCAAAAGGTTTTATCTAAGGGGCCACAGAATTTAATAGTTTATTGATTTTTGGACTGAGGGGGGAGGGGGTGGACGGATGCACTGGAATGGTGATTAGATTATGGCAGACAAGGTCAACCTCACTTGAGCGAACAACCCTCCCTTTATTTCTTTTAACAAGGAGAACTTTTATTGATTTTTTTTCAAAATAAGTTATCACAAAAAAAAATAAACAGGCAAATCATTTTGCATGAAGTAGTGGTTAAAATGGGATCTTATAATAATAATAATAATAATAATAATAATGAGTAAGAGTAAGCGTAGTAGTAATTGTTGTAATAGTAATAGCAGTAGTAATAATAATAATAATATTAATAATACATTTAATTTCTAAGGTCACTTTACAGCAGGGGTGTCAAACATACGGCGCGCGGGCTGGAACCGGCCCCCAACGAGGTTTGATCCGGCCTGCAGGATAATTTTAAAAGTGGAAAATTTTCACAAACGACATGGAATTCAGATTTTTAATGAGGTGCAATTCAAGGATTGTCCACTAGGGGAAAGAGTGGTGTTGTTTCGATCAACGTAGAAGTTTTTTTTTTTCAAACTCAGTCTTTTTTCAACCGAGATTTCAACACCCTCATTAGCCAAAATGTCAAAAGTAGATAAGGAGTGTGGAATTTTCAATGAAATATAATATTAAATGTCATATTTTTTATAGAGATCAATGGAAACCTTTGTGCTTGGTGTGTTAGCATGTATGGTATAATTTTAATTGTGCGCCCCATTTGACATCTACCGAGGCCATATGTGGCCCACCATGTGAAATGAATTTGACACCCCTGCTTTACTTGATCTTAATTGATTTTCGTTTCTACTTTAGTGGTTTTATGAGGCATCATCTGAACTCATTCACTGCCAGACGATGTGCAAAAATGTGCCCGTGCCAGGGTTTTTGTCATTGTCACTCGCATTCCAGGACCCTCAGAATATTGAGTTTTAGGACTACATAAACATTCAATGCAGCGTAAGAAACCTTAGACTCTCTTCTTTTATCAGAAAAGTTAATAGTAAATAGTTAATTCCTAAGTTATATGGGTCTGGAGTTATGTGAGCTTGAAATGGGGGCGACTGTGCAAAATACAATACCATACATTTTGGTTTATGTCGCACTTGAACAACATCTGAAGCTGTAACAAAGCGCTAACACGAAAAAAGGGAAACACTGCCCCCTTGTGCAAGGGAAAAAAACTGCCACAGGCCATGGCCAGAGCTGTATCGGCACTCAAGCATGAAAAAATAAAACGCGAACAAATTCAGGAATGCTGCTCTACGTCATATTTTTAATTCTCGGATAAAATCGTGAATGGCAGTGAACGAGTTGATTGACAGAAAAAAAATACCTCTCCGTTTGAAACTTTTTCATCCATTTTGCTGATTTTTTCCCAGAATAAATACAGAGGAGGAACACTGACAAAATAAAACACGTTCCCAGTTGAACGTCATTTGGCACAAACCTAAAATAATTCAAACGTGTGATCCGAACGCCGTTTGTCACGCAGCTCTTGCGAACAACGTGGATCTTTTTTTTATACAAGAGCACAAAGCACTTCTTTCGTTTCTCATCTGAGACCGTGGCTCCTCTCATGACTCACTGCACACAGACAAGGGCCAAATCAGGGGAGGAAGTATCGTTCGAAAACCTTTTCTTGCTGTTTTCAACCCTCCTGACACCTGATTCTCGTAGAAGTGGTGGTGAAAAGTATAAAAGTGCCAATAATAGCCAGGTCACGTCCAAGTAAAGTCTTAGTCGCTCCATCTTCATCGTCCTCTTGTGTACTGTGACACGGCGGCGTAAGCATGACTTGTAGCGGCATCCATCACACCATTAGCCCGAGACGGTTGCTCATTTTTCAAAAAAGGTGTCACCGTACCGAAAAAAAATACCAGCAAAATTCCAAGTAAATTGGCAAAATACCCACAAAAGCGATTCAAGCTGCAAGTGGCGATAAAACTAGCGTTTTTCATGGGGAAATTTTCCCAACGATTCATGGTTTTCAATAGCGGAAGCAAAACAAAAGGATATCCTGGTTGCAACTGGGGCTCATGTGAAATCGGATTTGGTTTTAACTCATTCAGTGCCATTCCCATTTTTTTTCATGCTTGGGTGCCGATAAAGCGCAGGTCAGACCTCTTGCAATGTTTCGCCCTTTCCACGAGGAGGCAGCATTTGCTTTTTGTCCGTGTTAGCGCTTTGTTACAGCTTCAGCTGTTGTTAAAGCGTTATATAAATAAACACCTACTGTATTTTTGTCATGATCTGGTTGGCGACCAACGGGGGGCGCTGTCGGCCCCGCCTGCACCTGCACAGGTGCTGGTCGTCCCGATCAGATTGGCGACGTCAGCCCTGCCGGCAGCCTCGCAGGTGCTGGTCGTTATAATCAATAACACTTAAAAGGACACCTAGCACGATCATCCGGTGCCGATTCATTGTTTGTTTGCTGCTTGGTTGCTGCATGCATCGTGTACGTGTTTGTTTAACCTTGACGGACTTTTACACTTGGTTTTCTTTTGCTACTTCATATTTTTTCCATTCAGATCATTTTGATGTTTTACATTTTGTTCCTGCTGACCTTTATTTTAATACAATTTGTCAAACAACCTCCTGCTCCCTCCTGCCTGCTTTTTGGGATCCGAACCCGCCATCACCACCTCGCAAATCGTGACAATTTTGTACAGCCGCCCCCATTTCAAGCCCATATAACTCCAGACCCATATAACTTAGGAATTAACTTCCTGATGAAAGAAGAGAGTCTAAGGTTTCTTACGCTGAATTGAATGTTTATGTAGTCCTAAAACTCAATATTTTGTGTGTCCTAGAATTTGAGTGACAATGACACAAACCCCGGCACTGGAGTGGACACATTTTTGCACATCGTCTGGCAGTGAATGAGTTAATATATTTCAATGTGCTGCTAGCGAGATTGCTTTGCTTCCACTCATACAGTTCATCTTCCCTTCAGGTTTCCACTGGCCGCTTTAGAGAGCCTTGTTGTTGGCCGTGCGTCTTACTTGTGACATGGAGGAATTTGGACCACAGCTTTGGGCTTGTTTAACCGCTTTAGAGTGCCTCGTTGTCATCTGTGAGTGAGCATACGTCACAAAAATGGAAGTGGAAGAGAAATGTGTCAAGAAGGGGGCGTGGCTGTGGACATTTTGACTCTTGTCCTGATGTCCAATGTGCGGACCAGGAATTCACATTGCCGGGGCAGCTTTAGAGCGCCTCGTTGTTATGATGTGTGAAAATGAGAGCGGTTTGATCCATTCCAGCCATCAAAGTCTTTAAACAGATTTATCTTAAACTATTTTTGTGTAAGCACAAGCAAGTCAGGAGCTAATTAGGTCGAATTCCCAGCAGGGCCTTGACTGACTTTTGGCAAATCCCATATGGTCCTTTTTAAAAATAAAATTATATTTAAATTATAAATATAAAAAAAAAAATAAAAAAAGCAATCTTTTCCTTCGTTGAAAAACATCCAAAGCTTTACTTTGTATTGAACTCGCTATCAGCGCCGACGCACAGAATGATTGACATTTCTGCTCGCTCTCCCGAGTGAGCATGAGACGATATTCTTGCTCCACATACGACTTCACCTTTGCGGCGTGAAGAAAACGAAAAAATTTAAAAAAAAACAGCGTGGGCTTAAACGCTTTCCGCGTGCCGCTACGAACTGTGTTCCTCAACAATAAGTGTCAATCAAGCACTCCCCCGGCCGACTTCGTCATCCAATCACGTTTGACAAGCTTCGGCGACGCCCCCCTTTGCCGTGCGGTTCGCTGGCAAAGAGGCGGGGATCCAATCGGGTTGGTAAAAATGGATGTCGAACGTCCGCGCCCAGTCGGCGAAGACTCGCTTCTCCGTGATGAAGCGGTGATGGCTTCCCCGTCGGCCGCGTTCGTGCGAGATGTACATGGCGCACTCGTCGGGGCCCCGCGGCTCGTAGTAGTGGTAGGGCACCGACGGGTGCTCGGGATCCCTGCTGTGGAGACACGGCAAATTTGCACAATTACAACGGTGCTTTATCGCCGGGTCGTGGGTCCTAAGGAAGGACGCTAGGTCACCAACGACGTCATTTTTTTTGGAGAACAAAATCGGCACACCAGGATGAATAACCAATTTAACTCATTCACTGCTAGACGATGTGCAAAAATGTGTCCACTGCAGTGCCAGGGTTTTTGGCATTGTCACTCAAATCGCAGGACACACAGAATATTGAGTTTTAGGACTACATTAACATACAAAGCAGCGTAAGAAACCTTCGACTCTTCTTTCATCAGAAAAAAAGACTTAATCCCTAAATTATATTGGTCTGGAGTTATCTGCATTAAAAGTGGGGGCAGCTGTACAAAAGGCAAATGCTGCCCCCTCGTGGAAGGGGAAAAAAAATTGCCAGAGTTCTGACCAGTGCGTTATCGGCACCCCCGCAAGAAAAACCAAAACCCGAACAAATTCGAGAATGGCGTTCCACGTCATATTTTCAATTCCGGAATACATTTGCGAATGGCATAACAGGTTTCTGGAACGCATTATGGTCGAAAACAGAGGTTTGACTGTATTTAACTCATTCACTGCCGGATGCTGTGCAAAAATGTGTCCACTCAAGTGCCAGGGTTTTTGTCATTTTCACTCAAAATTGCAGGACCCACATAATATTGAGTTTTAGGACTACATAAAGATTCAATGCAGTGTAAGAAACCTTAGACTCTCTTTTTTCATTGGAAACATCGAGTTAATTCCCAAGTTATATGGGTCTGGAGTTATCTAAGATTGAAATGGGGGTGGCTGTACAAAATACAATACATACATATTGATTTATATAGCGCTTTAACAACAAAGCACTAACATGGACAAAAGGCAACTGCTGCCACCTCGTGGAAGGGAAGAACATTGCCGAAGGTCTGACCAACGCTTTATCGGCAAAAAAAAACAAACAAAACCCGAATACATTCGGGAATGGCGCTCCATGTCATGCTTTTCCAATTCCCAAATAAATTCAGGAATGACAGTGAATGGGTTAAAGGTGCATCTACTGTACTTTTTGGGGTGCTGGAAGGTGACATAAAGGCTTACTTTCCCCTCGTAGCCAATTTCATGGCACTAAGACGAACGAAACCACCTTTTACAGTAAAGTCTCGTTATATCGATATCGGTTATATCGATAGTACCGCTTATTACGATACTACAGTGAGACCTCAACTTGCAAACACCTCAACTTACAAACTTTTCGTCTTACACACTTCAAATTTCTGAAAATTAAACCTGATAATAAGCACTATTTTCATAATACACACCCACCACGGCTGGCGGAGTGATCTTCGGCGGAAGCATACGACCGAACAGCACCAGAGGATAAGTTACCAACAGACCTTATGAAAGGTGACTCTCCTTCCATAAGCCATCAACGACCATCAGAAAGGTAAATAAAACTTTATTTTACAGCACAGTTTATTTCTTTAATTACAGTCCTCATGTAATGTGCCTCTCTTTCCAAACAGCAATTCCGTTTTACATCACAAATGTAAATAAAGTGACTTTATGATACAATGCAGTGTATTTCTTTCATTACAATACAATATCACATTTATTATACATAGAATAAGGTATGTTGTGTGTAGTTTTAAGGCTTATTTAGTTGAAAAGTATATTTTATGGAAGGCCGGGAACGGCTTATTCCCATTTTAATGGTTTCCTATGGGATTTTTTTTTTTTGAGATACACACTTTTCACCTTACACACTCTGTCTGGGAACCAATTAAGTTCGTAAGTTGAGGTCTCACTGTATTTCTATGAACACAAGGTGAAAATTACATGCGCGCATCGATCGATAGTCCCGGTTATATCGATATTTTTTCGGACTCCCGAGAATATCGATATAACGAGACTTTACTGTATTTCTGTATCTTTTTAATCCTTTATTTAACTCGAGCAAATCCTTTTTTAGAGATACCCCGTTGGTGTTAATCTGTCACTAACACCTCCCATATTGCTGAATTATTAACAACCCTGCTTTTGTAGGAACCTTGAACATAAAGCAACTCTCTCACCTGCAAAAGTCGGGCGACACCATGCCGTACACGTTGATCCTATCGCACAGCTCCAGGGCGATGGTCATGGTGAACCAGCCGGTGCTGAGCCACGAGTTGGACATCCTCCTGCGACACAGGCACAAGGTGACGTTTGGATGAATGGAACACATTTGATGACACGAATGCTCATTTCAATCTGGACCTTGATCGTTCACACTGCTTGGCGGCGTCATTAAAATACCTGACGTCGCTGGCGCTATGTAGCCTGTCAAATATGTGGAAACCTTCATCAAGAAGGTGGCCTTGCAAGGACTGCGCGAGCGATGACGGATGACCGGACAGACAATTTTGCGCTACCTTAAAATGGCCATTGATTCGTTTGAGCAAAACGAACAAAGAAATGTCTTGAAATCTTTTAAAAAGAAGACCTTCAGAGCCTCAAGGGTGCTGCCATAAGGATGAAAAAAAACACGCTCAACAAAACACTTGATTATTATTATTATTATTATTATTATTATTATGGGATTAGATTAGCCTTTATTAGTCTCGCAGTGGAGAAATGTACATTTCACAGCAGCAAAGTGATGAAAAGCAGAGGAAAGAGTCAAAACAAGAGCGTGGAAAATCCTACTGGACCTTCCGCACCCTGCCCACCACCTTTTCCAGCGACTCCCCTTCAGACGGGCGCTACAGATCCATGCGCACCAAATCCAGCAGACATTTAAAGGACAACCGACAAGTTGTGTCCATAATTTGTAAAATGGCTTCAAATCACTTCTACTGAGCGTATTTTACAAAGATTCCACCGCATATAGCTATATTTTACGTTTTAAGACTCGCGCTGAATATTCAGGAAGTCTTGTTTTTGAGTTGGTGACGAGTCCGTACGTGACGTCACTAAAGGACCGCCCCTGACCGTAGAAAAGACGCATTGTAGAGTCCTTCCATCACGTCAATGTATTTTGCTGTACTTGTTTGGTCTGGGGACCTCGTGTTGCACCCAAAAGCCGCCAGAAGGCCAGAAGAGGGCGTCCAAGCGCCAAATAAGGAATTTATCAGCATGTGGAAACGGAGGTGGCCACAGGAGGTCGCCATTTGTGCCTCTTTCTGTGGGTGAGAGATTTCCCCCCAATGTTGCCTCAAAATGGCACAAATAAATTCTTTAATCGATTGCAAACATGTATGCTTTCCTCTTCAGAACTATTTGAATCATATTCATAACTGGATGTGTAACAAGAAAGCATATTCTCCGAATCTGAAGCCATTGTTTTGATTCTCCCGCAATGCAAGACGTCTTGGCGTGATGTCACGAACTGGGGGCGGGACTTTCTGAAAATGCCCAATTCGCAGCTCAATTTTTTGCAGATTTTGGACACTTTAAGTCATTTTTATTGGTGTTTTGCATTTGACTAAAAATATCATACTGCGTGTTTTGGGTATTTTAGATGCTATAAAACGTTTTTCTGATGTCAGTTAAAAAACAAAAAAGTGACGTCGGTTGTCCTTTAAACTGCTGTTTTTGTAAACATTGAAAACAATATCGAAAATAATGCAACATTCACAAAGAAATCCTTTCTCTGGGTGCTGTTTTCGTGAAGTTTGGGATTTTAAACCCTTCCCGTTGGCTTCCATTGAACGTAGCAAAAAGCCATAGCCAAGGTATTTATTTATTCTATTGTGTTCGTTTATTGTTGATTTGCTCCTTTCTGTTTTTTACCCAAACAAGGAGACAATCTTGCGCATAATGACTTCCCGGAAAGAAGTTTAATAATACGAAGGCTAACCGTGAATACAAGCTCGCAATTATTTTCATCCTCCACGCTGGAGATTTTTTCTCGGCGTGTTGGAGTACATTGAACGCCACTACGCTTGAAGATGGACGAATAAATTGCCTTGCGCGGGTGAAGTCCGGAGGGGGATGAAGAACTCGGACATTTATCCCACCCCCGTTCAACTTGAATCGTAGCAAACGGTTTTCCGTGATTAAGTGGCTGCTCTTCTCATTTCCCGTTTTACCGCCGCGGCAATGTGGCGAATTAATGATTGTGAAGAGATAAAGGGTGTAAACTTGCAAGGTAAAAAAAAAGGGGGCAGCATTCTGTGCACGCCTGTATACAGTGATACCTCAGTTTACGAACGCTTTAGCTCACGAACCTTTCGCCTTATGAACATTAAATTTGCGACATTATAATCTTGGCATACGAACTAGTTTTCGGCGGATGAACCAAATCACACGGTCGAATAGCGCCACTATGGCTGGCGGACTAGTTTTCTGCACCACCTCCCTTTGAGTGCAGACATTGTTTGTTATCGAGTGGAGTACTTTTGCCTTTTTGGGACCGAAAAAGACTCCACCGCAGGCAAGTATTCAGCCAAAGAGGACACAAAATAAAATTACGGTCGAGCAGAAGAAGGAGATCATCGAAAAACACGAACGAGGTGTGTGTTTGTGTGACTTAGCGTCCCAGTATCAGTATGCTAAGTCGACCATTGCTACGTGTGGCTAAGGGTGTTTCTGTGTTGTCTAAGCAACGACCTCAAGCAATAGAAGAAAAACTTCTGTTTATTTTGATTTACGAAAAGACGCTAGCAGGGGACAGTGTGAGTGAGGGTATTATCGCCGAGAAAGCACGGCAACTTCACTCTGATATCATCAAGAGGCAACTACATCAACGACCATCACAAAGGTCAATAAAACAACTTTATTATGCAGTACAATTTATTTCTTTAATTACAATCCAACAGCACATTTATTATACATAAAATAAGGTATATTTTGTGTAGTTTTAAGGCTTATTTAGGAGAAAATTATGTTTTACGGGGACCTGGAAACTGATTATTCTCATTTTAATGGTTTCTTATGGAAAATAAATGTTCGGCAGATGAACTTTTCGCTTTACACACACTTTCTGGTAACCAATTAAGTTCGTAAGCGGACGTATCACTGTATATATTTCCTTGATAAAGATTTAGCGTTTTTATTTTTTATTTTCCTGCTGTTAGGTCCTCAAGGTAATTTACACAGCGTGAAAGGGGTGTTTCCACATCTACTTGTTCTGATAACAGCAGCAGAGGAGACAACAGATGTCTCGCAGTGTGGGTTCAAGTGTCTTTTTAAAAGCAAAATGAAACTCGCTTTTGCTCACCAGTCATTCATTTAGACATGGATGGGCAACTGGTGACCCGCAGTGGAGAAATGTACATTTCACAGCAGTAAAATGATGAAAGTAAAAGGGGAAAAAAATAGCAAAATAACAATGTGTACCTGTCCTTGCCGGTTTCCCTCTTGAAGAGCTCATCAAACTGCAACATCTTCTGCCAGGAGATGATGTAGACTTTAAGCGCGGGGAGCACTTGGCTCATAAGCCGCAAGTTGTTGTAGACCAGACCCTTGCCGTCACGTCGCATGTAGCTGCTCGGCCCCCAGAAGATAAAAACGGCCTCCTGGCTGGCGTTGAGCAGTTGATTGCGACTCCTTAGCACGCGTTGCATGCTGGAATGAGCGATGACGCGCAGGGAAGTGCGACGCCCCACGTCGGAAGCGTAGGCCCCCGTCGCCGGCGCGTCGTTCATGCGGATGACGCACTCGGCCCGGTCGATCTCTTCGCCGCGGCCGCCTCCGATCAGGTGGCCTGAGCTGGTCACCAGGGCGCACGTCCGGCAGTGCATTTGGAGAGGCTGATAAAAGAAAGAAGACGTTGTTTAATAAAAAAACAGCGGGCGATTAATATACAAGCCAAGGCATTAAGCAAGGCGAGTGAACAGAAAACTGTGGCAAATCTAAATGAATGAATGAATGAATGAATGAATGAATGCATGAATTACATGAATTACATGAATAATAAATAGAATAAATACATCAATAAATCTTTTATATATATACATATTGATTTACTTGTTTGTATTTATTATTTATTCATGTACTTACTTTGTATACAGTAAAGTCTCGTTATATCGATATCGGATATATCGATAGTCCCGGTTATATCGATACTATTTCTATGCACGCACGGAGAAAATTACATGCAAACAGGGTCGGATATATCGATAGTCCCGGTTATATCGATATTTTTTCGGACTCCCTTGAATATCGATATAACGAGACTTTACTGTATATACAGTATATATATACAGTATATATATATATATATATATATACACAGTACATATATACAGTGTATATATATATATATCTACAGTATATATATATATATATATATATATATATATATATATATATATATATATATATATACAGTATATATAATGTATTCCTATATATTGATTGACTTATTCTTATTTATTATTTAAATAAATAAATAACACAAAGAAAGTGATAAATGAATGAATACATAAATACATACATGGATAATAAATAGGAATAAATAAGTCAATAAATCAATATATACAGATATTGATTTACTTGTTATTTATTTATGTACTTATTTCTTTATTCATTTATCTATCGATCGGTCTGTGTGAGTGTAATTTATTCATATAGATTGATTTATTCTTATTTATTATTTATTTTTGTACTTATATTCTTCTTATATATATATATATATATATATATATATATATATATATATATATATAGAGAGAGAGAGAGAGAGAGAGAGAGAGAGAGAGAGAGAGAGAGAGAGAGAGAGAGAGATATAATTAAATACAGAAATAAAAAGTACAATAAATAAATCAATATATATGTAAATATAAATAAATAAATGCATTAATTAGTTAATACATAAATGCTTAACTAAACAACAAATAAGAATAAATACATCTTATCTAGCTAGCTAGCTAGCTAGATAAGTAAATAGCCAGACAGACAGATAGATAAAAAGTAACAGGAGCCATTTTGTGCTTGATGATACATGGCGCTAATGAGGTCCTAGCAGCCTTTGCCACCTTAAGGGCAGTTTGTGTCCACCCTGTCGTAAACATTTCGAAAGCGTAGCATAGTTGAAGCGGAGGTAGGCTGAAAGTTGTATTTGTACCCAGGGGCCACTAAACGCCTCGCAGAGCTCCCCCCTCCGTCTCTAGAAGCATCGCCTCGTTGGCTACCAATCACTCTCTTCGGGGAGGTTATTACTGAGGAACAAGGCGCTCCATCTCACCTGCGCTCGTTTGACTCATTCCAAGGCGGACCCTTCTGACAACTCCATTGATTTGACTTCTTCTGGATGGTGAGGCCTAAATCCTGAAGTTTTTATGACTTATTCCAAGTGGGGCGGCCTAACATGCGGGATAATTTGCTGTCTCGTGACCTATATTACATATAGAACACACTACATCACAGGTGTCAAAGTCAAGGCCCGCGGGCCAAATCCGGCCCGCCACATCATTTTTTTCGGCCCGCGAAAGCAAATCAAACTTGTTAAATTCCATGATGATTGCTAAAATCTGAGCCAAAATTTCATATTTTTGGATGTCAACCACAATAAAAGTCATTATTCTTGACTTCAGATTTGAAAACGAGTTATTCATTAATTTGCTGTGTGCTCTATATGTAATATTTGAAGGGATTTAAACATTCTAATGGGTTCCCCAAATTCAGAACGGCCCTCGAGAGGAAACCATAACTACAATGTGGCCCGCGGCAAAAAATGACTTTGACACCTCTGCACTACATATTGATGAATCACTGGTTTTTAAATTTGAAGTAAAAAATAATGACCTTCAGTGTGGTCTACATGTGACAATTTGAAATTTTGGTTCGGACTTTAGGAAGCATCATGGAATTTCACAAGTTCGATTTGCTTTCACGGGCCGAATAAAATGATATGGTGTGCCAGATTTGGCCCCCGGGCCTTGACTTCCACACCTGTGATTTAGCGAGTGTGCCCTACTAAAGGTTGTAAAAAATGTCAGCAGCTGGATGCTACAGCTTCGTGTTTGCTTTCAAAACTTAGCTCGTAGCAGACGTGCACATTCCACCATGCTGATCCACTGGTGAAAAGGAGGCCTCTTGTCCTCTTTCACCTAGAGCTGCTTCATGTAGTAGTGTTTGTCATGTACTCAAACATCACAGAGTACATGGGGAAAGTCTTTTAGATTGCACAACTGTCCATGTTTTTATGTTCCTGTTTTGTTTATTGTTTTACTTTATGTTGACTTATTAAGTGAAGCGCTTTGTTACAGCTGCAGCTGTTGTGAAAGCGCCATATAAATTAGGGTGAATTGTATTGTATTGTATCGAGATTGAACCTCCTAACAAGTGAACTCATTCGAGTCATTCCAGGTTTGCAACTTGCATCTTGATTGACTTTCAAAGCAAACAGACAAACAGTTGGAATCATGTTTTTTAATCCGAGAGGAGGGCCGTGAGTTCCTTCTGATTTATTCATTCCAGGCGGGCTGGCCTAATAACTGCAATCTCATAATTTATTCAGTGCGAGAAAACGAAGAACTAGAGTCACGGTGGTCGCTGACGCTGTAGCTGTAGTTGGTTACACTCGTCTCGCTTGTGTACGGGCGGCATCGGATCGGGTTAGCGCCGTGCGATGCCATTGTAAGCGCCATTTCCCCTTCTGTCATCCCGTTCAGTTGTTCAAATAAAAATGAATTGATCTAGT
This sequence comes from Hippocampus bargibanti, assembly GCF_051943395.1. Taxonomy (NCBI): domain Eukaryota; kingdom Metazoa; phylum Chordata; class Actinopteri; order Syngnathiformes; family Syngnathidae; genus Hippocampus; species Hippocampus bargibanti. The sequence continues at coordinate 5,724,126 of NC_142744.1, read as the reverse complement.
TATTACATTATGTCTGTGTAAGCTCTCAGTCGTACAGGAGTCGTCCATCGATGAAAAGGTTTCTTCAGCCGTCAACTGTACTTCTTTGAAGGTGTCGGACGTTTCGCTTCTTATCCAAGATGCTTCGTCAGCTAACTAAATTATTTTGCTGGTACTTTCGGCCCTATATATATATATATATATTGGTCCCTGCTCTCACGTTGGTAGGAGCAGAGGACTACTCCCTGCGGCTACACTGATTACTTCTATTGTCCTGCCTGAGTATGAGGTCTACGACTGGACTGATTGCCCCATTTGCTCTGGTATCACCTCATCAGCATAACTAAGCCTATGTTGCCTAAGAAGTCTGTTGTACGAACGATCCAAATTGAACCTCACCCCACCATGGCGATTTATGCTGTTTTATGAAAATAGCTTCTTTTACTCCCCTTTCAAACCATCTATTTTCTTTCGCTAAGATTTTAACCTCATTGTTGTCAAATGAGTGGTTGCTAGCTTTTAGGTGCATATGTACTGCCGATTGAGGCCCACTAGTATTATCCCTGCGATGTTGATAAAGTCTTTTTTTGAGAATTTGTTTAGTCTCCCCAATGTATTGCTCTTTACAATCTTCATTTTTACAATGTATTGAATAAACTACATGACTTTGTTTTTCATTTGGCAGCCTATCTTTTGGATACACAAATTGTTTCCTTAAAGTGTTCATCAGTTCGAAATAAGTACGAATTTTGTGTTGCCAAAGGACTCTTTGTAGTTTTTCAGTAACTCATGCAATGTAAGGTACTGCTACTCCTCTCCTTTTAGTATCTTCAGAATTTGGTTTCATTCCTTATTCTTTCCTTATGACATTTGTTAAAAGACCACTGAGGGTAACAACAGTTATTACTTTATGTGAAATCTGCCATATTGTAGCTCCTCCCACCCACATGCACCTTGCGCGGCTGATGCGAAACAAACATTGCGTCTTGCTAATAAATCGGCAGCGATCCACATTGTTCACGTATTCGCCTCGCGTGAATCATTGATGCGCTTGAAATCGCTCGTTTGTACTTCCCGAACGCCGGGAGCGCAACAGCCTTCCCTGTCTTGTTGATTAGACGGACGCGGTTATGATTGCCGCCGGGCTATTTTGTCTGATTGGAGAAAAGCATGAAAAACAGGCATTGCGGCAAATGCAGAAACATTTCGTGTCATTGTTTATTGTTTTTTTAATAATAATAATAATAATAATAATAATAATAATAATAATAATAATAATACATTTCATTTATAAGCACCTTTCAAAACTATCAAGGACACTACAGTAACAGGATATTTTTTTCTGCGGGTGAGCAGCGGCAGCCACACGCACCAGCGTTCACTCAAACTGGAAGTAACAAAGTAAAAAAAAAAAAAAACATTTTAAGAAAACTAATTTTTTGTTGTTTTGTTTTTGGTTTTTTTTGATTGCATGGAACAGCTGCACCACTTCTGTCTGGGACGTCACGCTGATACAGACGCTCCCCAACTTACGAACGAGCCTCCAAATGGTTGTTCGTCGGGACTTTCTGAAAATGCCCAATTCGCAGCTCAATTTTTTGCAGATTTTGGACACTTTAAGTCAGTGGTGTCAAAGTCATTTTTTGCCGCGGGCCACATTGTAGTTATGGTTTCCTCTCGAGGGCCGTTATGAATTTGGGGAACCCATTAGAATGCTTAAATCCCTTCAAATATTACATATAGAGCACACAGCAAATTAATGAATAACTCGTTTTCAAATATGAAGTCAAGAATAATGACTTTTATTGTGGTTGACATCCAAAAATATGAAATTTTAGCTCAGATTTTAGCAATCAACATGGAATTTAACAAGTTTGATTTGCTTTCGCGGGCCGAAAAAAAATGATGTGGCGGACCGGATTTGGCCCGCGGGCCTTGACTTTGACACCTGTGCTTAAGTCATTTTTATTGGTGTTTTGCATTTGACTAAAAATATCATACTGCGTGTTTTGGGTATTTTAGATGCTATCAAACGTTTTTCTGGTGTCCGTTAAAAAACAAAAAAGTGACGTCGCTTGTCCTTTAGAGGCAGCTGTAGGCTAGCATACTACTGAAATTGCTCCCCTAACCAACAGAAGGCTGGTGTAAATTTTCAAAGGTTTATCTGAGTTATTCTGGTCCCCCGCCTCACTTTGAACCCTGGAAAAAAGAAAGAAAAAAAAGCACCAGACGACACCCTGCGGTGCGGCATGATTGCCATCTTGTAGCACCACCCGGTGTGCTCGCTAGCTGGCCTTCACTCTCCCCCCCCCCCCCCCCCCCCCCCCCCCCCTACCGTCCTCCTCCTACCCGCCAAATAATCAATAACAACACCAGAATGCTATTTCTCTGCTCTGAGGGGGCATGGCATCATCAATCAGGCGTAATGGCCCACTCGCAGTCCTCCGGGGACGGATCTGGACGTCGGGAAAGGAGCAATTATTGGCTGTGTTACGCGTGAGTGGCTTCGGCTCTGTGAGCGTCGAGAGTGTCAAGCCAATCAGGGGGGAAACAAACTTGCTATCAATGTGTGCTACAGTCACTGGCCTTTTTTTTTACATGTCTTTAACTCATTCACTGCCATTCATCAATTTCTTCGGGAATTGAAAATATGACGTAGAGCGCCATTGCCGAATTAGTTTGGGTTTTGTTTTTTCATGCTTGGGTGCCAATGAAGCGCTGGCCATGGCCTCTGGCAAGGTTTTTTTCCACAATGGGGCAGTTTTTCCCTTTTTTTCCATGTTAGCGCTTTGTTCCAGCTTCAGCTGTTGTTAAAGCGCTATCCTCGTTCGTAGTCTTCCCGGATAGACTATTGCAATTCACTTCTCCATGGTGACCCTCAGAAACTTCTCCACAAACTTCAACTCGTCCAGAATTTTTCAGCATGAATCATCACTAGAACCTCATCCTTTCACCACATCACCCCCGTCCTCCAAGAGCTCCACTGGCTCCTGCTCAAATATAGAATCAACTTTAAAATTTGTCTTTATACATTTAAAGCTATCCATAACCTTGCCTCATACATCTCTGACCTTCTTCAAATTTCTATTCCCTCTCGTTCCCTCAGATCCTCTTCCTCCCTCCACCTCTGTGTGCCCCCTGCCCATCTCAGCACGACAGGGGACAGAGCTTTCAGCTGCTCTCTCCCTAAACTCTGGAACTCACTTCCTCCCAACATTCGTAACATCGATTCTCTTCCCACCTTCAAGTCCCATCTCAAAACGGACCGATTTAAAATTGCATTTTCTGTGTAGCTCTATCTCTTATTTCTATTTATAATTGTATTTTAGTTATTGCGTTCTATTTGTGATTGTATTTTATTTATTATAGTACCTATGAGTGTCCTTGAGAGCTTTGAAAGGCGCTTAAAATATAATTTATTATTATTATATAAACAAATATGTATGTATTGTATTGGATTTTGGACAGGCACCCTCATTTCAAGCTCATATAACTCCAGACTTATGTAACTGATTAAAGAAGATAGTCTAAAGCACAGGTGTCAAAGTCAAGGCCCGTGGGCCAAATCCGGCCCGCCACATCATTTTTTTCGGCCGGCGAAAGCAAATCAAACTTGTTAAATTCCATGATGATTGCTAAAATCTGAGCCAAAATTTCATATTTTTGGATGTCAACCACAATAAAAGTCATTATTCTTGACTTCAGATTTGAAAACGAGTTATTCATTAATTTGCTGTGTGCTCTATATGTAATATTTGAAGGGATTTAAACATTCAAATGGGTTCCCCAAATTCATAACGGCCCCCGAGAGGAAACCATAACTACAATGTGGCCCGCGGCAAAAAATGACTTTGACACCCCTGCTCTAAAGTTTCTAACGCTGTATGTGTGTCCTAAAACTCAATATTCTGTGGGTCCTGCAATTGTGAGTGAAAATGACAAAAACCCTGGCACTGGAGTGGCACATTTTTGCACATCGTTTGGCAATGAATGAGTTAAAAATCGGCATTCTGGTATCAGTGGTTGAAATTGAATCTTGTTTTAGAAGTTGGGATTTCCGACTCACTCTCATGGTTTCTTACTGTTAGTTCGATGGAGTGTATGATTTCAAAAAAGCCGTGCAGTGGCTTTATTATTTTACATGTTTTTTACTACCACTTCAATTAATTTCTACAGGTCAACAACGGAAGCAACTCTGACCGGGTCAATTCGCGTTTGGTTGGGGAACGTCGCAGCACGGGAACAGATTGCTTTTCCAGGCCAGTGAGATTCCTCGATTTAGGGCATTTATGACACTCATCGCGGGAGGAAAGCTGTTAATAGTTTCATATAGTCATAAACTCTTCAGTTGCTTAGCATCGGGGCAGATGCTTTTCAGAGTATTTGGGCAGGGACGTCTCGTTTTAGAGACAGCGTTTATTTACCCTCAGGCAGTTAGATGTTCAATAGCAAGGCCTGACTTTCTAGCTTGATATACTGTTTTGTTATGTGCATTATGTTCTATGGTGTTGTTGCGAAACGCCGTTTGATATTTTCTTGTGTAGTCTTTGATAGAGTGCTTATGCACATTAGTAAACATATTACGTTATTTCATGCTAAGATTAGTAAACATATTATGTTATTCCATGTTTATCTGAGTTCATACAGTGAGACCTCAACTTACAAACACCTTATCTTACAAACTTTTCGTTTTACAAACTTCAAATTTCTGAAAATTAAACCTTATAATAAGCACTATTTTCATAATACACAACCACCACGGCTGGTGGAGTGATCTTCGGCGGAAGCACACGACCGAACAGCACCAGAGTAAGTTATCAACAGTCCTTCTGGAAGGTGACTCTCCTTCCATAAGCCATCAACGACCATCAAAAAGGTAAAACTTTATTTTACAGCGCAGTTTATTTCTTTAATTACAGTCCTCATGTAATGTGCCTTTCTTTCCAAACAGCAATTCCGTTTGACCTTCGACCTCCAACGCCATTCCATCAAGCCATCAATGACCATCACCAATGCAAATAAAGTGACTTTATGATACAATGCAGTGTGTTTCTTTCATTACAATACAATAGCATATTTATTATACATGGAATAAGGTATGTTGTGTGTAGTTCTAAGGCTTATTTAGTTGAAAAGTCTATTTTATGGAAACCCGGGAACGGATTATTCCCATTTTAATGGTTTCCTATGGGAATTTTCTTTTTGAGATACACACTTTTCCCCTTACACACTCTGTCTGGGAACCAATTAAGTTCGTAAGTTGAGGTCTCACTGTATTATGTTATTGCATGTTTAGTTTAGTCTACATGGATTTATGAAACTTATTAGTTGAATAGTTGTGAAAGCAGAATGTAATAAGTATCAACTTTCAGTCTGATGTCCTCCAAAATACTTGTCCGTAGCTGATTGCATGACAGATCGCTGCTGTGTCTTTTCAAAACTAGTCTGAGCGGGCGGGTTTGTTCTCATTGTGCTTTTTTTTCTTCTTGTGTTCGTGTGCTCTTGAAGAGCTCCTCGCTCCGACGAGAGATGTGCTCTTTTTGTTTCACTAGAATAAAGTAGCTTTTTGTTCACCATCTATTGTCCTCGCTGATATTTCATCACAAAACTTCGTTGAACACCGAACCAGATGAGAAACAAGAATTAGAATGGAACAGTATGTTTGTTTGAAAGAAGTCCAAGATGGCGCCCGAGCAGGCAGCCCACAGCAAGTGCTCTCACGAGCTTTGCTTTTTGTGTTGTTTTTATGCTTTCTTTTGTCACTTTGAGTTGTTGTGGAAAGGATACGGATTGTTTTTCAGCATTTTTGGCCACGACATTCACCAAAGAGGAGACTGTGCTGTACACCAATAAGCTTTTTCAGTGTACTGTATTGACAAAGTATTCATAATAATACTGTCATATATTTCATTTATACGCACCTTTGTTACATTCCTACTAACTCATTCACTGCCAGGCAATGTGTTTCCCTTCCACCGGGGGGCAGCATTTCCCTTTTTTCCATGTTCGCGCTTTGTTTGAGCTTCAGATGTTGTTAAAGCGCTACATAATGCATTGCATTATATTTAGTACAGCCACCCTCATTTCAAGCTCACATAACTCCAGACACATTAATTTAGGAAATAACTTTTTTTCTAGTTGTATTAAGTTCATCCTGTCTACTTGATATCTAATTTAAAACAGATTCTTATCTTACAGACAGTGTATTGTAGGTGTTTCAAATACCGGACATGTTTCGGCATATACTTCCGCCTTCGTCAGTTTCGTGTTGCATCAAGACTTCTACAGTGTATTTGATGTTCGCTTACAAAACGACCCCGGTGACAATTTACACGGAGCTTTGACACCCTCTTCTGCCTTTTTGTGGGTACTAAAGAGTTTGTCACTACATTTCTCTCCAGATGCATCAAAATGGCACAAATAAATTCTTTAATCGATTGCAAACATGTATGCTTTCCTCTTCAGAACTATTTGAATCATATTCATAACTGGATGAGTAACAAGAAAGTATCTTTTCCGAATCTGAAGCCATTGTTTTGATTCTCCAGCAAGGCAAGCCATCTTGGCGTGACACCACAAACAAGGGGGCGGGACCTTCTGAAACTGGCCGCTTCCGGTTTCAAATTGAAGTACTTTCTAGGCACTTTAAGTCATTTTTATTGGTGTTTTGCATTTGACTAAAGATATCAGCCTGCGTGTTTTGGGCATTTTAGATGCTATAAAACGTTTTTCTGATGTCAGTAAGGAAACAAAAAAGTGATGTCGGTTGTCCCTTTTACTCTCTTTGTTGTCTATAATGAGTGTGATTACAGGAGTATCATTTTTCCATATTTGATCCTACTTTCGGTAGGGCGCTTTACCGCAAAATCAGATGGATATAAACTAAAAAGTAGTGGGCTAAGACGGCAACCTTGTGGGACACCAGTATTCAAAATGGTGTAGACGTTTGCTCTCTTCTTGTCACAAACTCATCCAGATTTCAGAGGCCTTCAAGGTCAACATGGAATAAGACCATGGTTCCCCAACCGCACCCCAAAAGAGGCTTCATTTTCACCATTGCACTATGCTCCCTCACCTGTGCCCACCTCGGGTGGCGCACCCACACTTTGCCCACAAGGCAGGAAGGCAACCAATGCATTCCCCGCTGACCCGTGAGTTTCAATTAGTGTACTTTGTTTGGATTCCGGCACAGTGGAAGTGAGCAGACAATGGAGTTGCATCGCGTTGCAACATGCTGCGTTCTCCTAACGAACCCCCCCCCAAACCCTCCATAGCCCCCCGCCCCCTTTCCTTGCTATAATTGGCTCCCTTTCAGGCCTCGGGTGCACAGTTGTAACCTCCATGGAGCCGGAAGAGGACACAGCATTAACCACACACACACACACACACACACACACAGGCAACGGTCGCTTGGAATACAAAAGAGAGGGGAATGGGGGGGTTCAAAAGACCTTTTTTTCAGCCTTGGCACCTATTTTTGGGTTGCTTTTATTGTTGTCAGTGAACAAATGGGTTGTGCATACCTGTCAACCAGCTATATTTTGCCGTATTCTGCACATTTTCAGATGTGTACTGCAAACAAGAAAGTACGCGAAACCCAAAATGTTTTAAATAAGTAAATAAAAGTCTGAAGGAAATATTTTGCCATTTGGGTGTACAATGGTAAAATAAAATGTCAAATATAATGTTGAGATGTTTTCCATTCCGTTTTTCTTCATTAAATACTAGCAGTCACGTTAATGATAAGAAATATTGCTACTCGTAAAGCGAAGTCGACCACCGAGAAAACAAGTCCGTGAGAAAAGTCACGTGAAGAAACAAAAGTTCCCACAAGACAAATTCCGCTCAAGTGGAATTTTATTTTGAAATCAGTTCAATTAAACATTTTACTGTGTTTTTTCACTCTAATATCATTCATATTTTTTGGATAATCATATAAAAATATATATATCTATAAACAGTATTTGTGTTCTAACCACATATTCAAATTCTAATAGAATTTGTCCACAGCAAAAAAAGCCATAATGCTCTACAACAAAGAACATAAAGTGATACCTCAGCTTACGAATTTAATTGGTTCCCAGAAAGTACGTGTAAGGCAAAAAGTTTGTCTGCCAAACATTTATTCCCCATGATAAACCATTAAAAAGTATTATTATTATTATTATTATTATTATTATTATTATTATTATTATTACAGTAAAGTCTCGTTATATCGATATTCAAGGGAGTCCGAAAAAATATCGATATAACCGGGACTATCGATATATCCGACCCTGTTTGCATGTAATTTTCTCCGTGCGTGCATAGAAATAGTATCGATATAACCGGGACTATCGATATATCCGATATCGATATAACGAGACTTTACTGTATTATTATTATTATTATTATTATTATTATTCACTTTTCTCATAAGGTTTTTGCCTCACCTATCATCTGTAATTCAGTGTGATAAATCCAGCAAAGGGCTTTTGGGTGATTGAATTGGAAGACATTGTACAAACGCTAACTTTGTAGGTGACAAAATATGAAACTACACAAAACCAGGTTCCTCAAACTTGAGCCCCCTGTCTCGTTTTTGTGGTCGAAAGCAACCGGAAGAAGACGTCTCGGAGTAATCGGTCTCAAAATGGCCAAAGCTAAGCCTGAAATCGCCACTTCAAGAGACGCACAAGAAGCCCAAAATTAGCATTCTGCTCGCTCCTTAGCGTTAGCCTACAAATCTATGACTTCACTCGTAATACCTTAACCGCGGGATGTGAGATCACCCCCGTCAAGGGAACGCTTATCGAGATGTTTCTGCCATCATCTTCCGTAATTGCTTCCCGTAGGCCTTGACGCCAAAGGGGGGGGGGGGGGGGGCGCATGCGTCGCCTTCAAGCTCCAAGCTGATCCCGCTGGAAGCGAAACATTTTCTCTCCTTTAATGAGTTCTCTGTGCTAAAGGTGCTCCTTCGCTTTCAGTTTGATGTTTTCTAAATGACAGACTGACAGACAGACAGACGCCCATATGTAATGGAGAACCCCCCCCCCCCCCCTCCTCCTGTCCCGTCTAGCTCTCCAGCTGGCTGGTGGCACGACGGTGTCCTCAAAAATACGGGAGAAGAATGGCGTCGTGAAATATTAAACATCTCGTGCAGCTGCCACCCGAGCGGTGGTGAGAGCGACTCGTCATCATCGGGTCTGACGTGGCGCAAACGTCGTCATTGCTCCCCCTGGAGCGTCAACGTGGAAGCCACCGACCGCTAAATTGTATTCAAAATGTCAGCTGTCGCCATTTTGTTTCTCCTCGCTTCAAGTAAGAAGGTTGCCTAATTTGTGACAGTTGTTGATTAACTCTCAAACGGTTAAAAAAAAAAAAAGAACACTTGTAACTGCCTAATGATGCATCATATAGAACAGGGGTTACAAACAAGGTTTTTCTTGCATGAGGTGCGGATAAAGCACTGGTCAGACCTCTGGCAATGTTTTTTTAACTAATTTCCGAATTTATTTGGGAATTAAAAAGTGTGACATGAAGCGCCATTACCGAATTTGTTCAAGTTTTGTGTTTTTCTTGCGGGAGGTGCCGACAAAGCGGTGGTCAGACCTCTGGCAATGTTTTTTTAACTCATTCACTGCCATTCCCGAATTTATTTGGGAAGTGAAAAGTGTGACGTGAAGCGTCATTGCGGAATTTGTTCAGGTTTTGGTTTTTCGTGTGGGAGGTGCCGATAAAGCAGTGGTCAGACCTCTGGCAATGTTTTTTTTAACTCATTCACTGCCATTCCCAAATTTATTTGGGAAGTAAAAAGTGTGACGTGAAGCGCCATTACCGAATTCGTTTAAGAGGTCTGACCAGCGCTTCATCGGCAACCCGCAAGAAAAACCAGAACCCGAACAAATTTGGGAAGGTCGCTGCACGTCATTGATAGAGATTAGACAGAATAAGAAGTTATCATATTTAATAGTTTCATGCTGTTATATGCTTAGTCAACATGTGTGACTCGAAGACACAATTGAAGCACAGACAACTTGGGGTCAATCTGAGGTCAACAGACACAGCAAGTTAAACTGTCATCTTCATCTAGGAGATCTGGCCTCGCACAGAATTTAGGACTTGGGAAACTCCTTTATCACCGAAGCAATTAACGACTTGAAACTCCTTCTCAGGAAGAGCTCATTCGCCAGGTTTATCAGTTCATGGAAAAGACAATGTTTTATTGCTTCCAGCTGTTCGTGCTCAGAACGTTCTAGGGGTGTGGTATTCTAATCAAGAGAACTATGTTTTAATAATGTATCACTTAAATTTGCATATACTCTCAATAAATAGCTTGGCAGAGGGCTGCAGAATTCAGACGTCTGTCATGAATGGCTGCGTCTCCTGCCGGCAGTAAAGACAATCTTTCTGGGTTCTAGTCTTTGTCCACAGTGTCCGATCGAACATCTCTGACACATATATTCAATTCCCGAATAAATTCGGGGATAGCAGTGAGTGAGATAAGGTTGCTTTTGATTGCATTGACTACACGGACGATCACATCGGCTTTCCACCGCCAACGTTTGTAAACATTGCATTTCAGCCTCTCGGAATACGATGTGTCACTATCACTTTGCGGCTCGCATTGATTTTTTTTTTTTTGGGGGGGGGGGCTTTAGGGGGGTTGGAGGGCTCATGGCTAGAGTCAAGATGGCGGCACGAGTGGCATCGAGTTTCAATTAAGAGTATGCGGGGAATGTAATTGTAGCCTCACGAATAATGAGTCATGACAGGCGGGCGGCGAATTGTGATAAACGATTCTCTTAAGAGCCACGCGGAGATAGATAGTTTGCAGCGGCCATTTGCGCAATTTACCTTGTGGTCCACGATGCTGCTGTAACCCCGGAGCGCAGCGGGATGAGGCCGGGCCGGACTGGGGGAGGCGTTGGCGGGCCACGGCGGCTGCTCTTGCTCTCGGCGCCGCGTCGGTCGCTTGTCGTTGCCGTCCCGGACGGAACCGTAGAAGCTGCTGTTGTAGACCAGGAAGAGGCTGGCGCACAAGAGCAGAGCGAGAAGCAAGGCGACGCCGTGGCGCTAGGAAAAAGACATTGCACGGTTTACTTGTATTGGAAAGGAAAAAAATCCCTTTTATACATTGTCATGATCATCACAGAAAGTGTGTGTAAGGCAAAAAGTGTCCCTTCCAAACACTAATTTCCCATAGTAACCATTAAAAATGAGAATAATCCGTTCCCAGGTAAAACATAATTTTCTATGAAATAATCTTTAAAACTACACAAAATATACTTTATTTGATTTATAATACATGTGCTATTGCATTGTAATTAAAGAAATAAACTGTCCTGTATAATAAACTCATTTTATTTACCTTTGTGATGGTCGTTGATGGAGTTGCCGCCTGATGATATCCGAGTGAAGTTGCCGTGCTTTCTCGGCGATAATACCCTCACTCACACTGTCCCCTGCTAGCTGCTTTTCATTAATCCAAATCAACAGAAGTTTTTCAACCTCTTCTATTGCCTGAGAGCGTTGCTTAGACAACACAGAAACACCCTTAGCTACACGTAGCAATGGTCGACTTAGCATACTGGTACTGGGACGCGAAGTCACACAAACGCACACCGCGTTCATGTTTCTTGATGATCGTCTTCTGCTCGACCGTAATTTTCTTTTGTGTTCTCTCCGGCTGAACAATAGTCTGTGGTGGGGTCTTTTTCGGTCCCATAATAGCAAAAGTACTCCACTCAATAACAAACCACAGCAGCCACGGTGGCGCTGTTCGGCCATGTGGTTTGGTGTTCTTCCGCCGAAAACTAGTCCGCCAGCCATTGTGGCGCTCCGTGTGTTTCCCGAAAACTAGTTCGTATGCCAAGATTATATTCTCGAATTTAATGTTCGTAAGGCAAAAAGTTTGTCAACTAAAGCGTTTGTAAGCTGTGGTATCACTCTATTTGAATTTAACTTCCCTTTTTTTAAAAAAAACTTGGCGATCATCACATGTTGTAAACATCTTCGCATACCCGTCTAGTTGATATCAAAGACAAAATACATTTTTCATGCGCAGCTCATTGATTAAATGCTGCATTTCTTCAATACTATAGGTTCAAACAGTTTAATGACAAAATTCAATTTATCATACCTGTCACTTTAAGAAATTCTTTAATCAATTCTACCTGATCGTTCATCAACAATAGGTTTACGTGATTAAAAAGAATGACAAAAAGAAATCCATCAGCAGTACTTGATCAAAACTGCCTCCCAAATTGGACATGATCGAAAATATTCTCTATATTTCTAATCACACCCTATTTATCATGATTAATAAATCACCCTATTTATTTATCATACACTAAATTTCAATTCCACCCCCCCAATCAACCAATCAATTAACAACTTCCTCAAATTAGTCGGGCACTACCACCAAATAAACACCTACCTCACATAGATGACTACTTTTTACCCTGAAGCAAAATTAAATCAATGTAATCTGTGCACTATTCTGAGTTAACTCAATTCCCATTTGGATTTGATTGCTAACCTAATCAGCAGCACGTAAAACAATCCCTCGAAAAGTCTCGTAATACGAAGCGATCACACACACACACACACACATACTTGAGAAGCCCGCGGTGAGAAGAAAGGAGCATCCATGCGTATGTGGAAGCGCCGCAGTTTGGAATTGAAGCGGATTAACGTGGGACAGGAGATGTGAGACAATCTCTTTTCGTCAACGGATGCCACCGCTTCGTGTTTGCTTTTAACATTTGGCTTGTAGTAAACGTACACATTTCACCATGTCTCTGATCCATTGGTGAGAAGGACGCTTTGATCCTCCCTTCTTTCATCTAGACCTGCTTCATGCGACAAAGATTGTGCAGAAAGTGCTTAAAATTGAATGACTGTCTTTTGTGTTGTGTCATGTTATTTTATTTATTTATTTTTTTTACTTCAAGATGGCTGCCTTTACAGCAGCTCCTGTATTTTGTTTTTCTACTTCTTCCTTTCCTTTCCTCTTCCTTTCATAATTTTGCTGCTGTGAAATGTAAATTTCTCCACTACGAGACTAATAAAGGCTAATCCAATCCAAGGTGTGTTCAGGGGCATCTCTGAAGGTCGGAATCGGGATGTTTGAAAGTTATTTCACCGTACTCTTATGTGGCATGCAGGTTTGTAAAATGTATCTTAATGTTTTTTTCTTTTTGTGCGATAAAGGCACACTATCTTCTCGCGCGTAAAATAACGATCCCACAGTAGTCAGTGGGGGCCGTGGGGGGATGTGGAAGGGGGCAAAAATCAAATCTTAGTCGCGGGGCACATCTGTTGGCTGCATTGTTGCGAAGCTAATCTTTTGATCCGCCAGTCAGTGAGCACCGAGAGCTTCTGTTGGCTGTTGGAGCGCACTTCCCTCAACCCAGCTGAGATTCTTTTTTATATATATATATATATATATATATATATATATATATATATATATATATATATATATATATATATATATATATATATATATATATATATATATATATATACATATTTCTTATTTTTCGCGAGCGCGACATGCCTTTAAAAATGGAGGGAAGAACAAGATCATGCAAAACAACCTTTACCAGCGGTGTCTTCATTTTGCGGCGCTGTCACGAGTCAAGCGGGCTCCTTCCGCCCGCGACTGACGCCTCTCATGCTCCGCACGCGTCCGAGTTCGAGCTCTGCTCAGGCCGGTCTGGGGGGGGGAGCGCTCCGGAACGGGTGCGGGTTGCTCGAAACTGCACAAGCCACACACAGACAGACAGTGCACGGGCGGACTTCCGCTGGGTCCTAAAGCCTGATTGGCCTTTTAAATTATTGTTTTTCCGCACAGAAATGGCGTCTACATTGTGAGCGCGCGTGTGTGTGTTTGTGTTTGTGTTTGTGTTTGTGTCTGTCCGCGTGTGCGCGTGTTTGTGCGTGTGCCCGCGCGTGTGCGTGTGTGTCTGTCCATCCGTCCGCCAGCCTTTCATTTGATGCCTTTCTTCCCTTGTAACTTTCTTTCTTCCTTCCCTCCTTCTTTACTTTGTATCATTCTTTTTTCTTATTTTCTTTCTTCCTTCCTTACCACCTTCCTTTCTTTCTTTCTTACTTTCTTCGTTCCCCTCTGTTTCCTTCATTTCTTTTTTCTTGTTTCTTGTTTTCTTCCTTCCCTCCTTCATTTCTCTTTTTCTTTTTTCTCTCTTCCTTCCATCCTCCCTTCTCCTTTCTCTTTTTTCTTTCTTTCTTCCTTCCATCCTTTCTTCTTTCCTTCCCTCCTTCCCTTCTTCCTTCCCCTATTGTGTCAAACTGTCCCTGCCATAGAATTTTGATGTACAATCATTTAAATCTAGCGTTTGTGGCACAATGATGGTTGGCTTCGTTGTTGTGGTTTTTTTTCCGCTCTAATTGGTCCATCTTATTTATGATCATATTCTTTATCCTCTGCGAAGATGGACAATTCCTGCAGTGAATTCCAGAGGAGTCGAGTTTGTTTGTGTTACACAGCTCCCAGATGGGGTTGGGGGTGCAACATTATTTCATTTCAATTTAACTCATTCACTGCCATTCATGAATTTTATGCCGAAATTGAAAATATGACGTAGAGAGCTATTCTTGAATTTATTCGGGTTTTGTTTTTTCATGCTTGGGTGCCGATAAAGCGCTGGCCATGGCCTCTAGCAATGTTTTTTCCCCTTCCGCAAATGGGCAGCATTTCCCCTTTTTCCATGTTAGCGCTTTGTTCCATCCAGCTTCAGCTGTTGTTAAAACACCACATAAACCAATATGTATGTGTTGCATTGTATTTTGGACAGCTGCCCTCATTTCAAGCTCATATAACTCCAGACCCATATAATTTAGGTATTAACTATTTTTTCTGATGAAAGAAGAGAGCCTAAGGTTTCTTATGCTGAATTGAATGTATATGTAGTCCTAAAACTCAATATTCTAACGTAGAGTCGCATCGATGAAGCTACAGTAACTTTTTAGATATGAAAGGACTTCCATGAAAGGATTTCGAAGCAACGTGAGGGTGTCAAATTTAGGTTTCAGGATATGGTTAGTGTTTTCGCAAAGTGCTTATTGCCTGCGTTAGCATTTCAGCGATCAAATTAGGATGTTACACCAGGTTTAAGGTTTCAAAATAGAGTCATGTGAGGCTTAAAGCCATTGGTGGGTTTTTACCTGTGGTTAGGGTTTCAAAGCAGAGTTAGGGTACGGATTATTTACAGTAATAACGGTCTTCACTACTTATTTATTGGACTTTTCAGAGCTGCAGGAAAGACCTTGACAAGATCCTTGTGTGATTGTGTGTGTGTGTGTGTGTGTGTGTGTGTGTGTGTGTGTGTGTGTGTGTGTGTGTGTGTGTGTGTGTGTCCTTTCCATAATTAGAGCGTACTCCGGTGATTACCCCCGGGCACCGTGACAAATGACGAAGACGCCCATTTCAACGTAGCACGCTCCTGCTTGGGCAGACGAAACAGTAACCACGTCAAGCGGAAGATGAGATATGCCGAATAAGGTTAGCCGCTTATTATGTTCGCTTTCTCAGGGCAAAGGTTTGCTGCGACTCCCGAGAATATCGATATAACGAGACTTTACTGTAGTTAAATGTTTATTTAAAAAAATGAATAAATGCCGAACTGACTATCAGCTCATCTACTACAACACGAAAATCACAAAGTTGCCATCTTGCTTTTTTTTCTAGCTATCCAACTGTGTATCTATCTAGCTAGCAAGCTAGCTACCTGACTATCTAGCTATATATCTATTTGTTATCTATTCGCTATCTAGCTCGCTACCTGGCTATCTGGCTATCGAGATGGCTATCTATTAGCTATATAGCTATCTATCATGCTATCTATTAGCGAGCTAGCTAACGTTCTATCTATTTGAGTTACTTCCGGGTTAAATTAACACTGGTGCGTGTGGCTGCCGCTGCTCACCCACAGAAAAACTTATCCTGTGACTGTAAACTGAAATTGAGAGTATTGAAAGGCGCTTATAAATGAAATGTATTATTATTATTATTATTATTATTATTATGTTTATATTCACATTTGATAAATAAAACCAACCCAAAAAAAGGGAACACAATGCCTCACTCTACTCATCCATCTGTTGCATCCTTTTGTGAGTACCTGCCATCATGTTTTTTTTTTACCAAAGACTCACAGTAGAGTCATCTCATTTGCATAAGAACAGCAGCAGGCTGGCAGACAATTGGAAGGAAGGTCAATCAGGTCAATTAGAAAACACTTTTTTTCCTTTTTACACATCAGCAACTGCACTATTGTATTTTCAAGATAGCACACACTGTACCATTGATTTTACTTCTTATATTTGTTGACGGATCGGTACAAGGATTTTTACCGAAGCTGTTTTGAATTAAATTGCTCTCTCACAGACCGTGATGGAATCAAGAAAGGCTGCGAGATTAGTGTCGCCTTTTTTTGCTGAACCTTCGGAGGTCAAACAATTCAAAACATTCTATTCTTGATTTATAGCAGCAAAACATGAATCCCCTCGCTGCCCCCAATCATCCAGAAAAATGTCTATATTGTACAGAAACCATATTGGCACTGTTCAGTGACATACATGTCAACCTTGGCTAATAGCTGCCCTTATAAATGCCCGTATAAAAGTTGTAGTACGCTGTACATTATTTGAAATGATTAAAACCGCTCATGTCCACGTTATGCTTTTGTCAATCCAATCGTATGTGGAGATTATATATATATATATATATATATATATATATATATATATATATATATATATATATATATATATATATATATATATATATATATATTCTTTTTCCTGTATAAAAGCTGTAGTCTGTCAAGAGAATTTGTCTGTTAGAATGTTTAGTATTATTCATCATAATAATACATTTCATTTATAAAGGCCTTTCACCACTCTCAAGCTCACTTTACAGTCAGGATACGTTTTTATGTGGGTGAGCAGCGGCAGCCACACGCGCCAGCGTTTACTCAACCCGGAAATAGATAGAAAGCTAGCTGGCTGGCTAATCCATAGCTAATAGATAACTAGCTGTATAGCTATATAGCCAATAGTTACCCAGCTAGATAGCTAACAGATAGCAAATACATAGCTAGCTAGATAGCCAGATAGCTAGATAGATTGACAGCTGGATAGCTCGATAAATGAAAAGCAAGATGGCAACTTTGTAATTTAAATTATTTGAAATGATGTAAAAAATGAATTATTAGGTACTTAAATTTGACACCCTACTGAGAAAACCTCATAAAAACAAACAAACATGGAGGCAAACAGTCAGGCCATAAAGCCAGATAAACAATCACATTGAAGGAGTTAATCAGCTGTGACTTGTGTCACCGGAGCGGGAGAGAAAGCCTGCAAGACCCCGCACTTGGTGACGCAAAAGACAAGTTACGGCATCGTTAGGGGAAGTCACTCAACACTGAAACGACTTCGGACACAAAATGTAAATCTCAACATTTGCACACGCATCAGTATCCCAGGGGAATTTTCTGCGCATCAGCGTGTCCGTGAATAAAATAAATGGAAGGCGAGAAGCTTGCGAATGGCGCCGCATTAGAGCCGCGCTTTTAAGGGCAGCACTTAGGCACGGCAAATGTGAGTTCCCATTAGGCGGAATGGAGGGCATCGATGTTTGGGGAGATTCATGACAGGATTAGATGTCGGACAAAGAGGAATAATGACGCTTTTTACATTTAGCGGAGGCTTAAAGGACAACCGACGTCACTTTTTGTTTTTTTAACTGACATCACAAAAACGTTTTATAGCATCTAAAATACCCAAAACACGCAGTATGATATTTTTAGTCAAATGCAAAACACCAATAAAAATCACTTAAAGTGTCCAAAATCTGCAAAAAAATTGATCTGCGAATTGGGCATTTTCAGAAAGTCCCGCCCCCAGTTCGTGACGTCACGCCAAGACGTCTTGCATTGCTGCAGAATCAAAACAATGGCTTCAGATTCGGAGAATATGCTTTCTTGTTACACATCCAGTTATGAATATGATTCAAATAGTTCTGAAGAGGAAAGCATACATGTTTGCAATCGATTAAAGAATTATATGTGCCATTTTGAGGCAACATTGGGGGAAAATCTCTCACCCAAAAAAAAGAGGCACAAAATGGCGACCTCCAGTGGCCACCTCCGCTCCCACAGGCTGATAAATTCCTTATATGGAGCTTGGATGCCCTCTTCCGGCGGCTTTTGGGTGCAACACGGTTCTCAGACCAAACATGTACAGCAAAATACATTGACATGATGGAAGGACTGCTACAATGTGTCTTTTTTCGGTCAGGGGGCGGTCCTTTCGTGACGTCACGTACGGACTCGTCACCAACTCCAAAACAAGACTTCCTGAATAGTCAGAGCGAGTCTTAAAACGTAAAATATAGCTATATGCGGTGGAATCTTATTAAAATACGCTCAGTCGGAGTCATTTGAAGCCATTTTACAAATTATGGACACAACAAGACATCGGTTGTCCTTTAAAAGTCATTTTGTGCTTGCAAGTCCAACGGCCTCTAAAAGTTAGCGTGTCTCGCGATGGCATCTGAGTTGAAAGATGAAGCCAAATGCGGTGAAAAAGATGAACTGGAGAGGCATGTGGACGGTTTGACTAAATAAGGGGCTTATGTGCATATTTTTAATTTGTCATTTAAAAGAAAGCTCATAAATGGGGACGTAAAGTGTCCTTGGGAGTTTTGAAAGGTGCTTATAAATGTATTATTATTATTATATTACTACTATTACTGTAATTTGTTGCATGTTATAGGTTAGTAGTTAGATGTTTGCTTTTTATTTATCTCGCTATCCAGCTGTCTATCCATCTAGCTAGCTAGATAGCTTGCTCTCTCTTGCTATCTATTAGCTATCTCGCTGGCTATCTATTAGCTATGTAGCTAGCTCTCGATTATCGATCTATAGCTATATAGCTAGCTCTCGATTAGTGATCTATTAGCTAGCTAGCTTTCTATCTATTGCGCGTGTGGCTGCCGCTGCTCAACCACAGAAAAAACTTATCATGTGACTGTGAAGTGACCTTGAGAATTTTGAAAGGCGCTTATAAATGAAATGTATTATTAATTATTATTATTTTATTATTATTACTTTCGCATGGTTTGTAGTTAAATATTTTAAAAATGAATAACTCCCGGACTGACTTTCAGCTCATCTACTCCAACATGAAAATCACAAAGTTGCCATCTTTCTTTTTGTTTATCTAGCTATACAGCTGTCTATCTAGTTAGCTAGCTAGCTCTCTAGCTAGGTATCTATTTGCTATCTATTAGCTATCTACCTGTCTATCTATTAGCGATTTAGCTGGCTATCTATTAGCTATATAGCTATCCAGCTAGCTCTCGATTAATGATCTATTAGCTATATAGCTAGCTCTCGATTAGCTAGCTGGCCAGCTTTCTATATATTTGAGTTACGTCAAGGTTGAGCGAACGCTGGCGCCATGTGGCCGCCGCTGCTCACCCACAGAAAAACATATCCAGTGAGTGCAACGTAACCTTGAGAGTATTGAAAGGCGCTTATAAATGAAATGTATGATTAATACTAAGAATGCTAACAGAGCAACTCTCTTGGCCAAGTGATGTACCCTCAGTGAACCATCAGTAAGGCTTTGTCAGCCGTTTGGACAACCAGTTACAGACGTATAGCATATGAAGACGGCTTGTCTCTTTTTTGTAAGGACGAACAACAATAACATGAATAGCATGACAGCCATTGAGAACAAATAAACACAGCCGTAACCACTTTTCTGAGCTCACGTGCTTTTCGCTGCTTTTAATGAAAAAAAAAAAAAAAAAAAAAAAAAAAAAATACATTCACGTTCAATTGAGAAAAATAAAATAAAATTCCAAAGCAAATGACAAAGTGGAGCTGTTTATTTATTTATTTTTTAATCCTGATAAAAACAATGTTGATGATAATCTTGCACCGCTTAAAAATTCTGTAGGTTCATATTTCAGCAATTGGTTTACATTCAATATCACACGCACAAGCGCGCAAGGACGTGCTAACAAGGACACTTTGACCTGAAACATAATATGATCTTTTATCTCTAGCGAATGTCCCCCCCCCCTTAGTAACTGTCAGTATGACACAGTGCAAAACCCACAATATGAATAAACATCCTGTTCAAAGAGGAGTATTTTCGTAGAGGCTGAATTTGTACTGTTGGATTTCACGACAGAAGACAAAAGCGTCGAAGCGAAATCTCATAAAATCAACTCAATTGCATTGTAAACTGATCTGAGAGCTGCCGGTTGACTGCACAATCACAGTGTGTGTTTTTGTGTTTGTATGCGTGTGTCCACCTTTGAGGTAAACATGCATGATGACATCATCAAATTCCTCCTGTCCCTCCTTTAGGGAAAAAAAAGTGGTAAATAAACGCCATGCTGCCTGTTGCCCGTTCACAGTGACTCGTAGCGTTGTGGAAATCGAACCTGTGTCACAAGGATAGTAATATTTTTCTCTAGTTTATGTGCCAAAGATACAAAGTGTCATTACTTTGACAAGATTTCTGCTTGAAAGTGGCAACAGGAAATGTTTCTACACTGAATGTCGCGACATGCTTTGTAGCTAGCAAGCTAGCTTGCTAAACATCCGTCTGCTACATTTGTTCCCGCTGAATTGGCAAATTAGGACTAATATGGAGGACGCACACAAAATGGTGGCAGATTTGAGTCTACTTGAAGGCTAAAAAGACGGCACACTATAAGAGCACACTGTATATTTTAGGAAAGGGAAAACGAGGTGGAACAAAAAAGTGGCCTCGCAACATTAAATATTAATTGCCACAAACGACATCGCGGAGACTCGGTTTATGTTCTAAATGTCACCCAATCTCTGTATAATTTAAGACCATGTTTAATAATGTGACATAAGACTAAGTCTCCGTGTTCATTTGAGACTCTATTTGTCACAGGTGTCAAAGTCAAGGCCCGCGGGCCAAATCTGGTCCGTCACATCATTTTATTCGGTGCGCGAAAGCCAATCAAACATGTCAAATTCCATGACGCTTGCTAAAGTCCGAACCAAAATTTCAAATTGTCCTATGTAAACCATAATAACAGTCATTATTTTTGACTTCAGATTTGAAAACTAGTTCAGGACTTTTTTACAGCCGACCCCCACTTCAAGCTCAGATAACACGAGACCCATATAGCTTAGAAATTAACTCTTTTTTTCTGTTTAAAGAAGAAATTCTAAGGTTCCTTACACTCCATTGAATGTTTATGTATTCCTAATACTCAATATTGTGTATGTCCTGCAATTTGAGTGAAAATGACAAAAACCCTGGCACTGGAGTGGACACATTTGCACACCGTCTGGCAGTGAAGGAGTTAATTTATTGTGCGCTCTATGTAATATGTGGAGGGGATTAAACATTCTAATGGCTTCCCCAAATTCAGAACGGCCCCCCGAGGAGAAACTGATACTACAACGCGGTCCGCGACAAAAAAAAAAAAAGTTTGCCACCCCTGCTTTATGTGCTGCTATTTTGGTTAGCAACTGAGTTTAAACAAGCGAAGCATTTTACCGTGTTTTTATTTGAAGATGGCGTTTATTTATGAGAAGCCACGACGCACCTGATGCTACTATTTGAGGAAACGCGGTGGTTTAAAGAAAGTGATTGCGATCGAAATGAAAGCATTGAGCGATTGCGATTATTCTCACTCTGCTACAGTGAAGCCGATTGGGTCAAAACTGGAGGAAAAAAATGAGCTTGGAGTCTAAAGTAGTGAGACTTGAAGAAAAAGAGGTCCGACTTTACAAAGTAGTGTAACCTCATCAAAGTCCTACTGCACGGATCTCGGCAGAATAAATTTACAAGGGAACACGTGGAGCTAGCAAAATAAATACAATGGTTGACAGCTTCCAAGACATCGTGAGGGTTTACATAGCAAACAAATGCATATTTGCCTTCGGTTGCAAGTTAAGACGCAGGAGATATTTAACTCCCACTACTCGTTTGACGCTTCTTCCTTTTGAAGGACAACCGACAGCATTTTTTTGTTTGCTAACTGACATCAGAAAATCGTTTTATAGCATTTAAAATACCCAAAACACACAGGCTGATATTTTTAGTCAAATGCAAAACACCAATAAAAATGAATTAGTGTCCCAAAACTACTTCAAAATGACCAGGACGTCTTGCCTTGCTCGAGAATCAAAACAATGGCTTTCTTGTTCCTCATCCAGTTATGAATATGATTCAAATAGTTCTGAAGAGGAAAGCATAAATGTTTGCAATCGATTAAAGAAGTCCTTCCGTCTCATTTTGAGGCGTCTGGACTGCAATGTAGCGTCCCAGAAAAAGCACAAGATGGCGCCCAAGCTCCGTTGGAAATGGGCTGATTTGTCTGCTGGGAATATGTGTCAACTAGTATCAAATAGTAGTCTTGGTGCAACACACAACGATTCACCATCGCGTTATTTATGTGTTTTCCTTCTCAACACGAAGTTTTCAGATCAAACAAAGTACCCACAACGCATTGTGTGTCGCTTTCTCGGTCAGGGGCGTTCCTGACGTGACATCACGTCAGGAATCGTCACCAACTCGAAAACAAGACTTCCTGAATATTCAGCGCGAGTCTTAAAACGTAAAATATAGCGATATGCGGTGGAATCGTTGTAAAATACGCTCAGTAGAAGTCATTTGAAGTGATTTTACAAATTATGGACAAAACTTGTGCGGAGTTGTCCTTTAAATACGCAGTGACGAAGTGAGCAAGCTGTCACGGGAACAATTTCTGCCTTTGGTTTTGACTTGAGTGACAGACCGACTTTGGAAACAACAAGCGCCTGACGGTTTAATCACAAAATAACATCCTTGAGGACTTTCAGAGGTTCTACAACCGGAGTGTGGTGCCAAACATTTCTCCTAATGCCTTCAGTTGTGACTCGTTTTTGATTCCCGAGAGCCTTCCGTGATCATAACCAGGGCCGACGTCTTCTCTGCTTTCCTTCGATTGGTCTTCGGTCAAAAGTGGGTACTCGATTCTGACCAGGTTGCCTGTTCCTCGGCCAGGAATCGCCTCTATTTGCAGTTTGTATCTACAAAAGCAGCTAACTCGTGACTGGAGTGTTTCTTCCTTCAGTTTTAACCTTCCAATTGACTTTTGTGTGACTAGCGCTGCTAAATAAAACAGAAATGCTAACGCCCTCAAATGCTAAGGAGGGTTTGAAGTGGTTAATTTTTCACCCTCTGCCTTCATTTGTGGCTCATTCAAAGCAAATGCTTGATTCTGAACCAGTCAGACCAAGAACAAGTGAGAATTGAAGTCTTTACTGGACTGCTTTGTCACTTGTACCGTTAAAAAAAAAAACATGCTAACATCCGTGAATGCTTCGGTGACAGTTTGGAGTGCCTTTGGTTGAACTCTCGATTCTGAGGCCAAACAGAATGAACCTGCAGTGACCACAACAGGTTTTTTTTCCCTTTAGGGTCAGTCCTGTAATGTCAAAAAAAGGCTGTATGTCATCAAAGACAAGAATCGCCCGCTATTCGTCGCCGTCTAGCCAAACAAGCAAAATAATAAAAAACCCAAAATGGATGACGTGCTGAAAAAGCATTTTGGAGCGTCACGACAGCTGCCAGGTTGGGTTGAAGAACTTGATGGCGTGGTTTTTGGCCCATTTGGCGAACACGCTCTTCTCTGTGATGAAGCGGTGCCCTCCA
Source organism: Hippocampus bargibanti (assembly GCF_051943395.1). Classification (NCBI taxonomy): domain Eukaryota; kingdom Metazoa; phylum Chordata; class Actinopteri; order Syngnathiformes; family Syngnathidae; genus Hippocampus; species Hippocampus bargibanti. The sequence goes on along the minus strand of NC_142744.1, from coordinate 5,700,438 downwards.
TAGGGGGCGCTCTCGTGCAGCTGGTACTCTGCGCACTCGTCCCGGTTGCCCGCCTCGTAATAGTGGTAGGGGACTTTGCGGTAGCCTTCGGTCCTGCGGACGGGGAGCAGAATTGGTGAAAGTAATAGGAAAGGAAAGGAAGAAGTAGAACAACAAAATACAGGAGCTGCTGTAAAGGCAGACACTCTCGCGGCGCCATCTTGAAGTCAAAACAACAACAAAAATAACAAATAACGTAACACAAAACAAAAGACACAGACAGTCATTCAATCTTAGGCGCTTTTCTGCACCCTCTTTGTTGTAAAGAGGAAAGGATCAAAGCGTCCTTTTCACCAGTGGATCAGGGACGCCATGGTGAAATGTGCACGTCTGCTACAAGCTAAATGTTGAAAGCAAACATGAAGCTGTAGCATCCAGAGATTGTCTCACATCTCCTGTCCCGCGGAAATCCGCTTCAATTCCAAGCCGCGACAATTCCACATTGATACATAGAGTGGAGAGAGGCGGTTTCTCACTTGCAAGAGGTGTCGTTGATCATGCCGTAGACGTGAATTTCTTTGCACATGTCCATGGCGAGCATGAGCGTGAACCAGCCTGTGCTCAGGTATGACCCCGACTGCATCCTGTAAAGCACAGGTGTCTAAGTCAAGGCCCGGGGGCCAAATTTGGCCCACCGCATCATATTATTCGGCCCGCGAAAGCAAATCCAACTTGTGAAATTCCATGACGCTTCTTTTCATTTCGGCTTTTCCTCTCATGGGTCTCAACAGCAAATCAGTATCCTCCATCTTCAAAGGTTTGATTGGCATGTTTGTTTTGGCCAAGTTTTTACGTTGGATACCCTTTCATGACGCAACCCTCTGTATTTATCTGGGCTTGGGACCGGCCCAATTTTGGCTGCAGAACAAGCAATATATAGCATATATAAAGGGCCAGTGCTACCAGCAAAATTTTAGTTAGCTGACGAAGCTCTTCGGATGAAGAGCGAAACGTCTGACACCTTCAAAGAAGTACAGATGACGGCTCGATGGACAACTCCAGTACTACAGAGAACTTACAGAGACGTTTGGCTTGATACATTTGTTGCAAGATCATTTATTCATTTAAAAACAATGTCATTGCGAGCTCAATGCAGAACGCGAAAATGTGCAATAATGTTTCATATGCCGTAGTACGCTTTTATCTGACCGGTCAGACACTTTTCATGGGAAAATCCCTGGTTAATATATAACGAATGCTTTAGCGTCATCTTGTGGTATCTGTGTGTCTGTATGTGTGTCCTGTCAAACGGCAAGATTCCAACCGCGGAGCTCAGAAGCGAGAAACAGATGTTCTGACCAAAGGCAAAAATACCTGTAAGATTTAGTTTTTCTGATTATTCTTTTTCCTTTTCACTTTCTTTCATCACTTTGCTGCTGTGAAATAGGAATTTCTCCAAAATAAAAAGTGAACAATAATAATAATCATCATCATAATAATACATTTAATTTACAATACAATAGCACATTTATTATACATAGAATAAGGTATGTTGTGTGTAGTTTTAAGGCGTATTTAGTTGAAAATTATATTTTATGCAGACCTGGGAACGGATTATTCTCATTTTAATGGTTTCCTATGGGAAATTAATTTTTGGGATACACACTTTGCCTTACACACTCTGTCTGGGAACCAATTAAGTTTGTAAGCCAATGCCCCACTGTAATAATAATAATCATCATCATCATCATAATAATAATGCATTTAATTTATAAGCCTTTCAAAACTCTCAAGGTTACTTCACAGTCACACGGTAAGTTTTTCTATGAATGCGCAGCGGCAGCCACTCTCGACAGTGTTCACTAAACCCGCAAGTAACTCAAATAGATAGAAAGCTAGTAGATAGCTAATAGCTAGCTAGCTAGATAGCTAAATAGCTATATAGATAATAGATAGCCAGCTAGATAGCTAATAGATAGCAAATAGATACCTAGCTAGCTACATACATAGACAGCTGGATAGCTAGATAAATAAAAAGCAAGATGGCAACAACTTTGTGATTTTCATGTTAGAGAAGATGAGCTGAAAGTCAGTTATTCATTTTTAAAATAAAAATTTAACTACAAACCTATAACATGCTATCTAGCTAGCTAATAGATAGCTAGCTAGATAGCAATATAGCTAATACATAGCCAGCTAGATAGCCATGTAGCCAGCTGGATAGCTAATCGATAGATCGCAATATAGCTAATAGATAGCCACCTAGCCAGCCAGATAGCTAATAGATAGCAAATAGATAATAAAACTTATCGCATCTCAAAATATTAGCATTTACTGGATGATACTGATAAAAACTGCACATCAGAAGAACTTTTTGAAATCTATGCTTTGCGCATAAGGATTTCTAGCCTCCATTTTGTTTGTGCCTGACCGCCATTTTGACTCACCTGTCCTTTCCCGTCTCCTTCTTAAAGACCATGTCGCAGTACTTCATCCTGTCATCGGTGGTGGCGTAGATGCGAGCGTGCGGGTAGTTATCGGCCGCCTGCCGCAACATGTTGTAGACCAATCCCTTGCCGTCGCTACGCATGTTGCGCAGCGGTCCCCACACCACGTACACCGTGTCGTTGTTTAGGCCGAAAAAGTACTGCGGCCTCTGCAGCAACAGCGGCACGCTGGTGTGCGACACCACCCGCAGCGTGGTACGCCGACCAACGTCGCGTTCGAACCCCCGCGTGGGAGCGTTGTTCATGCGCCAGATGCACGGCGAGCGGTCGATGAGGGCTCCAGCCGCCTGGCCAAGCATCTGGCCCGAACTGGATACCACGCTACACAGCTCGCACTTTAGCTTCAGGGGCTGTCGTGGTAAACAAGACAAAAAAACAAACAAAAAAAAAAAAAACAGGACAAAATTAGCCAAAATTAGCGTCTCACAGATTTTTTTTTCCACACTGACATTTTGTGAACAAAGATCTTTTGTTTGGCTCTTTTTTAAATCCATCAGATTTTATTTTGGTGGGTTTCTATTTCCTATATTTGCTCTGTTATTCGAAACTGAGGTTTAAGTGTTTCTGTCAGAATCTATTGTATTCTATTTTATGTTGTTTTGACTTCAAGATGGCTCTGCCAGAGTGGCTGTCTTTACAGCAGCTCCTGTATTTTGTTTTTTTTACTCCTTCCTTTCCTCTCCTCTTTCTTTCATAACGTTGCTGCTGTGAAATGTAAATATCTTTACCGTGAGACTAATAAAGGCTAATCTAATCTAATCTAATCTATACATATATATTTATATAATAATAATAATAATAATAATAATAATAATAATAATATATTTAATTTATAAGCGCATTTCAAAATTACCAAGGTCACTTCACAGTCACAGGATATGTTTTTCTGTGGGTGAGCAGCGACAGCCACACGCGCCAATGTTCACTCAACCCAGAAGTAACTCAAATAGATAGAAAGCCAGCTAGCTAATAGATAGCTATCTATATAGCTAGCAAGATAGCTAAATCGATATAACGCTTAGTAATAATAATAATAATCCATTTCATTTATAAGCGCCTTTCAAAACTCTCAAGGTCACTTTTCAGTCACAGGATAAGTTTTTCTGTGGGTGAGCAGCGGCAGCCCCACGCGTCAGCTTTCACTCAACCCGGAATAACTCAAATAGATAGAAAGTTAGCTAGCTTAAACAACAGCTGAAGCTGTAACAAAGTGCTTATCATAGACAACTATCATATACAGGAAATAAAGCAGTCACAAAGATAGTAGAAAGCCGCAACTAAGATCAAATCTGAATAATACGGAGTCAAATGCCAAAGAGTGCAGTTTTGAATATAATCTAAAGCTGTTCCAAATTTACCTACCATGTTAGTGCGCCAACATACTAGCGTAAGCATCGCCTTCCTGTTTTGTTCCTTTTGATAAGAACCTGATCAAATTTGGTCATCCCAATTTTTGTCAACAAAGCACTTCATTTGGATTTTTAATGAATGGTACATCTGCTGTGGAGTACATTGAGACCAAGGAAACTGCTATGTTAGCATTTTAAGCTATCTACTATACGCTTGACGAGCTTCTCCGATTTAATGTTTTTTATAGTTGTGTAAAAAGGTAATGACTAACTTCCTGTTGCCTCGGCCAGAAGGGGTCTTTCAAGAGAGAGTAGTTTTATTCGACAGTGATTAACATCTCTTTTTACATTTTATGCTAACGAATGCTAAAATGCGATTTCAGACGTTGTCCGGACCACTTTGTAAGGTAATACTGTACTCCAACATAATCATACAGACACTCCACTTTTACTCTCTTCTAATATGAGCGCAATGACAATATTATAGGGATGTTTTTGGCCAAGGAAGCGTATGAAAGAGCCTATTAAATATATGGATGTCGTCATAACTTATCTAGGTTTTAAGAGCGCTGTAAAATATCCCCGTCAGCGAGTATGTTAATTAGATGGGCCCCGAGAGGTTAAGACGCAGAACCGAGGTGCGGTAACGTCGTCAAGTGGCTGTAAGAACATGATGGCTACCAATCGGTTACACTTTCAAATGCCTGCGAGGAGCCCTCAAGCCAACGATCTTTACACTTTATCCTTCCAAGATAAAAACGGGGCTGAATGTTCATCGCGCTACCATGCACCATGTTCGTAAGCCGAAAAGTTCGTGAGCTAAAGCGTTCGTAAGCCGAGGTATCACTGTATCTGACAAATTACAGTAAAGTCTCGTTATATCGATATTCAAGGGAGTCCGAAAAAATATCGATATAACCGGGACTATCGATATATCCGACGCTGTTTGCATGTAATTTTCTCCGTGCGTGCACAGAAATAGTATCGATATATCCGGGACTATCGATATATCCGATATCGATATAACGAGACTTTACTGTATGTTCAATAAAGTCGTCAGGAACAAAAATCTCAAACAAAGTCATCAGAACAAAAAAGTCCAAAGTAGCAAACAAACCCATGAGTAAAACATGACAAGATGAAACAAACCTAACAGGGTGAAACAAACAATAACCCGACACTGTATGGTCATTCCGGGAGTCCTTTTAACTGCCACTGATTAAGGCTCCGGCACCCCCCGCGACCCGAATGAGGAATAAGCGGAACGGAAAATGGATGGATGGATGGATAATACATTTAATTTCTAAGCGCCTTTCAAAACTCTCAAGGACACTGTACAGTCACAGTTTTTTTTTGTGCGGGTGAGCAGCGGCAGCCATTCGCGCCAGCGTTCACTGTACCCGGAACAAAGTTATGAAAGGAAGAGGAAAGGAAAGGAAGAAGTAGAAAAAACAAATACAGGAGCTGCTGTAAAGCCAGCCACTCTCCCATCGCCATCTTGAAGCAAAGAGGTGATTGTTATCAAATCTATTTAAGATCCCGATGAGGGCAAAGTGGAATCCTACCAAAATAAAAGCAGTGGTTTCACAGATGTGAGAATAAGCTGCTTCCCCGCCACGTCCCCCAAATCATCCCCCGGATGATTTGTTTGATATTAAAAGCAAAAAAAGGAAATTCATTGCAATAAATTCCAAATCTTGACATGAATTGGCCTTTTTTTCCGCAGTGAGCCCTGGCTGGTTTTCCCGGCTGCCTGCTCCTCGACTTGTAATGTCTGGGAATTAAGGCGCTTTGATATTTCAATTTCCATAAATTGCACGGGGGAGCATCTCGCAGCGAGCCTTTTGAAGGCAGCAGAATGGGATCACAGAGCGTTGCACAATGGCGACAAGCAAACATCAAACGGAGACACACAACCACCCACCCCCAAAATCCCCCCCATCAGGGGACTTAATGAATTAAAGCAAATGCACCTTCGTCATAGAATGAATGACATTCAAGCCCATTCGACGTGAAGCCCCTATGACAAATCATGCCGTTTTGTTTACTGCATCAGAATATAAAGTTGGATCCATTTTCTAATCCTCTTGACTGTATCCTCAAGAGGTTTGTTGGCATGCTGGAGCCTATGCCAGAGAGGCGAGGGACACCCTGAACTGGTTACCAGCCAATCGCAGCGCGGACAGACGAACAATTCACGCAGACTCACACCAATTTCAAGTTAAACTCCCACGTATTTTTTGTCACGAGGGAGGAAACCGGTGTATCTGAAGAAAACCCCACACAGGCATGTGGAGAACATGCAAACTCCCATACAGGAAGGCCATAGCCGGAATCGAACACTGCACCTCTGCACTGTGAGGCATTCAACCACCATGTCGCCACCGCGCCTTCTTCCTTTGATTTTGCGTTTGTCACAGCCCCGTTTTGTTCAGCGGAAAGGTCGGTGCTTGAGGAGCCCGCCATGAGGAGAAAGGAGCGTCAGCGCAGACCGCCGATGCGATTGTGGAACTGCCGCGGCTTGGAATTGAAGCGGATTTACTGTATGTGGTACAGGAGATGTGAGACAGGCTCTTTTCGTCAATGAATGCCACAGCTTCGTGTTTGCTTTCAACATTTAGCTTTTAGCAGATGAGCACATTTCACCATGACGTCATTTATCCACTGGTGAAAATGACACTTTGACCATATCCTCTTTCATCCTGAACTGCTTCATGCAACAACGAGGGTGCAGAAAGTGTTCAAGATTGAATGAGTGTCTGTTTTTGTATTTTTTTTACTTCAAGATGGTACCGCAAGAGTGGCTGCCTTTACAGCAGCTCCTGTATTTTGCTTTTCTACTTATTACTTATAATTATTATTATTATTATTAACTAGCTAGCTAATTTGATCGATTTGAGCAATTCCCGGTTGAACGGGGTCACCGTTGCTGGCTACCTAGCTAGCTATCTATTTGCTATCTATTTGCGATTGATTAGCTGTCTAACCAGCTAGCTGGCTATCTATTAGTTAGCTAGCTAACTTGATCTATTTGAGTTATTCCCGGTTGAGTGAACGCTGGCGCATGGGGCTGCCGCTGCTCACCCACAGAAAAACTGATCCTGTGACCGTACAGTGACCTTGAGAGTTTTGAAAGGCTCTGATAAATGAAATGTATTATTATTATTATTATTATTATTATTATTATTATTATTAATCCTTTCCTTTCCACTTACTTTCATTAATTTGCTGCTGTGAGACTGATAAAGGTGAATCCAATCCAATCCAAAATCTGTTTCCAACCCCGAAAAAAAAAAAGGAATAAAACCACTCACTTCCATTTTGGGAATGCTGACATAGCCTGGGTGAGGTTTGAGCGCTTGGTAGGGCTGCTTGGATGGTGCCCAGTGGCCACTGAAAGCAGGCTGCCACGAGAAGTAGGGCTTCTCGGCCAGGTGGACGGCCACTACGAAGAGCGACACTGCCGCTACCAGGCCGGTGGCAATCACCGACTTCCTCTGTTGGCGAGAAACAAAGAAAAAACGTTGGACGGCATATGATATGTCTCTTTTGCGACAGGAAGAGCGAGGAAGTAAAGAAAAAGAAATGAAATTGAGAGGAAAGAGAAGTAAGATAACTGCCACACTGACTCTCAGCTCATTTACTCCAACATGAAAATCACAAAGTTGCCATCTTGCTTTTTATTTACAGTGATACCTCGGTTTATGAACCCTGTGGTTTACGAACTTTTCGGTTTACGAACGTTACATTTATGAAAATTTTACCTTGGCATACGAACTTTTTTCGTACACGGAGCTGCCTCAATGAGTGATGTGTCGTTCGCGAACGAGCCCGTTCTTCTAACAACAAACTGGCAGCCGACTGTCTTTGTCCTCTATTCCCCGTCCACAGTCTCCGGTTAAAGCCACGTGATTGGTCAAGAACGCAGCAGTGACAGGGGTGGTTTCAACATTAAAGAGACAGGCAGATAACAGTGAGAGAGTTTCAACTTTGATAGTTCAAAGGCAGAGTATAGACTGCAAGGTTAAAATATCCCATCAATCAGGCTCCACAAACAACCCGCACAAGCCATCTGTACACTTGATGCAAAAAGCTATCAACCCAGCTAAACAGAACACAATTGATGAGGAACTAGATAAAATTATCACAGATAAAGCACCTACAAGGGATCATTCCTGAAGATGGTAAAAAAAGAAGGTTACGTTCCTCATCAAGTGTTTAATGCTGATGAAACCGGCCACTCCATTCCATCAAGCCATCAACGACCATCACAAAGGTAAATAAAACCACTTTATTATACAATACAGTTTATTTCTTTAATTATAATACCATAGCACATTTATTATACATAAAATAATGTATATTTTGTGTAGTTTTAAGGCTTAGAAAATTAGAATGTAGAAATTTATCTTTTATGGGGACCTGGTAACAGATTATTCTCATTTTAATGGTTTCCTATGGGAAATTAATTTTTGGGATACACACTTTTCACCTTACACACTCTGTCTGGGAACCAATTAAGTTCGTAAGCCAAGGTATCACTGTATCTAGCTTTCCAGTTGTCTATCTATCTGGCTATCTATCTATCTGGCTATCTATTAGCTATCTAGCTGGCTCACTGACTAATGTCCAGACCTGGTGGCGCCGGACACAGCTATGATTTCTGACATTTGTTGAATGACCACTGAGGGTACCCACAGTTAGTGAGTGCTCTCCTGATATGTTTTGACTCCTTTTCTCTACCTTCAGTGCTAGTTGGTATTAGTTTAGCCCTATGCTGGAGGGTTCTGATAACTCCTAGTTTATGTTGTAAAGGGTGGTTAGAGTCAAAAAGTAAGTATTGGTCAGTGTGCGTATCCTTCCTAAAGACTTCTGTTTTTAGCGCTCTGTCCTCTTTTATAATTACTTTACAATCCAAGAAGGCTAGTTGGTTCTCTTGAATGTCCTCACGAGTAAATTTAATGTTGAAGTCTACAGAGTTGAGATGATCTGTGAAGGATTGAATTTCTTGTTTCTTAATTATGACAAAAGTATCGTCCACATATCTAAACCAGTGTCTAGGTTTTGTCCCTGGGAAGGATGTGAGGGCCTGTTTCTCCATCTCTTCCATGTAAAGATTAGCCACTATGGGTGACACTGGTGAGCCCATAGCACAACCATGGATTTGTTTATAAAAATTTTCCCGAAATTGAAAATACGTAGTATTAAGGCAGATTTCTAATAATTGGCAGATGTGATCCGGTTTCAGTTTGGTTCTTTCATGCAGAGAAACATCCGCCAGCAGCCTCGTCCTCACCACTGAGACTGCTGCTGGGGTTGGGACAGATGTAAAGAGACAGATGTAAAGAGACATCTGTCCCAACCCCAGCAGCAGTCTCAGTGGTGAGGACGAGGCTGCTGGCGGATGTTTCTCTGCATGAAAGAACCAAACTGAAACCGGATCACATCTGCCAATTATTAGAAATCTGCCTTAATACTACGTATTTTCAATTTCGGGAAAATTTTTATAAACAAATCCATGGTTGTGCTATGGGCTCACCAGTGTCACCCATAGTGGCTAATCTTTACATGGAAGAGATGGAGAAACAGGCCCTCACATCCTTCCCAGGGACAAAACCTAGACACTGGTTTAGATATGTGGACGATACTTTTGTCATAATTAAGAAACAAGAAATTCAATCCTTCACAGATCATCTCAACTCTGTAGACTTCAACATTAAATTTACTCGTGAGGACATTCAAGAGAACCAACTAGCCTTCTTGGATTGTAAAGTAATTATAAAAGAGGACAGAGCGCTAAAAACAGAAGTCTTTAGGAAGGATACGCACACTGACCAATACTTACTTTTTGACTCTAACCACCCTTTACAACATAAACTAGGAGTTATCAGAACCCTCCAGCATAGGGCTAAACTAATACCAACTAGCACTGAAGGTAGAGAAAAGGAGTCAAAACATATCAGGAGAGCACTCACTAACTGTGGGTACCCTCAGTGGTCATTCAACAAATGTCAGAAAGAAAGAATAGCGAACGAAACCAATAATTCTCAAGATTCTAAAAGGAGAGGAGTAGCAGTACCGTACATTGCAGGAGTTTCTGAAAAATTACAGAGTCCTTTGGCAACATAAAATTCCTACTTATTTCAAACCGATAAACACGTTAAGGCAAAAATTAGTGCATCCAAAAGATAGGCTACCAAATGAAAAACAAAGTAATGTAGTTTATTCCATACATTGTAAGAATGAAAATTGTAAAGAGCAGTACATTGGGGAGACTCAACAAATTCTCAAAAAAAGACTTTATCAACATCGCAGGGATAATACTAGTGGGCCTCAATCGGCAGTACATTTGCACCTAAAAGCTAGCAACCACTCATTTGACGACAATGAGGTTAAAATCTTAGCGAAAGAACATAGATGGTTTGAAAGGGGGGTGAAAGAGGCGATTCTTATAAAACAACAAAATCCTTCATTAAACCGGTCTGGTGGTGTGAGGTTCAATTTGGATCGTTCATACAATAGCCTGCTCAGGCAAAACAGGTTAGGCAACTTTCGCAATGCTGATGAGGGTCGTTATGCTGATGAGGTGATACCGGGGGGAGTGGGTGTAATAGGCCAATCGTTAGTCAGGAATGTAGGAACAATCAGTGGGGCCACAAGGTATGTAGCTTGATATATATTCGCTATCTATCTATTAGCTAGCTAGCTAGTTTTCCATCTACAGTAAAGTCTCGTTATATTGATATTCAAGGGAGTCCGAAAAAATATCGATATAACCGGGACTATCGATATATCCGACCCTGTTTGCATGTAATTTTCTCCGTGCGTGCATAGAAATAGTATCGATATAACCGGGACTATCGATATATCCGATATCGATATAACGAGACTTTACTGTATTTGAGTTACTACACGTGTGACCGCCGCTGCTCACCCACAGAAAAACTTATCCAATGACTGTAAAGTGACCTTGAGAGTTTTGAAAGGCGCTTATAAATGAAATGTATTATAAAAAAATCAAAATGGAAATGCTTCGTCACAGTTCGATGGTTGCACTTCAAACCTCTTCCAACAGAGGGCGTGATTGCCTCACAGTACAGTACCATCGTCTAGCAGTGAATGAGTTAAAAATCAATATTTCCTACTTGTTTAGTTTCAGGAATCATAAATCGGGAAATTTTCATACTCGCGACTCTGTGGTGTGTATTAAAATAATGTGAGCATTGCAAAAGTGTACATTAGAAGTAAATAAAACACTAGAAGGCTTTCATTGTTTATTTATACAATAAATCAGTATAAAAATGTAGTTTGTTTTTAATTTTTTTTTTGTTTCACCTTACAAATGAACTGTCCTTTATAAAGTGTGTATTGAAAGCATCGCGGTCAAAATCGGGAGTCTCCCGTCCAAATCGTGAGACTTAACATGTATGATATTAATATGATTTTTTTTCTTCATGACACAAGAGCAAAAATCCTTCAATCTAGGTCAAAGAAGCGCTAATCTGCTAGCTCCTAAATGAGTTTAATGTGCCCTGAAAAACAAAAAGGTGACCGGGTGTGTGTGTGACCTTGATGTGAGCTCAGTGAGAAGCCATTAGGCTAATGCATAACTCACATCTAATGGAACATAATCCTCCATCATCCTTCCTCCCGAGGATGAAGCATTAATATTGTCCCTCTCTATTCTAGAAAACACACACACACACACACACACACAAACGCACCACACCACGTTTATGTTCTATAATAACAATGAATAAATGGTTCCCCCAAAAAATCCGCCTTTGCAACAAAGATGAACGACTCAGCAAATTTCTACCGGCAAAAGGCATTCCAGATTACCGCAATGACACCATTTTTTGTGCGGAATGTAATTGTCACAGTCCAACAAGTATTTTATGTCACCCTGGACAAGGACATTATGGCTTCTCGTATCATATTTAATTTTTTTTGTAAGCTCTCAGTCGTACAGGAGTGGTCCATCGGTGAAAAGGTTTCTTCAGCAGTCATCTGTACTTCTTTGAAGGTGTCGGATGTTTCGCGTCTTATCCAAAAGGCTTCGTCAGCAAACTAAAATATTTTGCTGGTATTTTTGGTACAGATGACGGCTGAAGAAACTTTTTAATCGATGTCCAGTGATACCTCAGCTTTCGAACTTAATTGGCTCACAGAAAATGTGTGTAAGGCAAAAACGTCATCTGCCAAACATTTATTTCCCATAAGAAACCATTAAAAATGATAATAATCCGTTCCCAGGTCCCCATAAAACATAATTTTCTACTAAATAAGCCTTAAAACTACACAAAATATATTTTATTTTATGTAGAATACATGTGCTATTGTATTGTAATTAAAGAAATAATCTGTACAGTATAATAAAGTCATTTGATTTATCTTTGTCTCAGCGATAATACCCCCACTCACACTGTCCCCTGCTAGCTGCTTTTCGTTAATCCAAATCAACGCAAGTTTTTCAACCTCTTCTATTGCCTGAGACCGTTGCTTAGACAACACAGAAACACCCTTGGCCACACGTAGCAATGGTCGACTTAGCATACCGGTACTGGGACGCTAAGTCACACAAACGCACACCTCGTTCGTGTTTTTCCATGATTTCCTTCTGCTCAACCGTAATTTTCTTTTGTGTCCTTTTTCGGCTGAACACTAGCCTGTGGTGGGGTCTTTTTCGGTCCCATAATAGCAAAAGTACTCCACTGGATAACAAACCACGTCTGCACTCAAAGAAAACTAGTCCGCCAGCCACCATGGCGCTGTGTGATTTGGTTCGTTTGCCAAAAACTAGTTTGTATGCCAAGATTATATTCTCGTGAATTTAATGTTCGTAAGGCAAAAAGTTCGTGAGATAAAGCGTTCGTAAACTGAGGTATCACTATACAAAAAAAAAAAGTTGCTAATTCACTCAAGTCGCTTCAGTTCAAAGTATTTGCATCGCGCAGACAGTCGCAACGAACAACGGCAAATCAGATAAGGGGATTTTCTGCTGGCTCAGAGGTTTGCCTCAAGGGTGTCGAGAGCTCACGTTGAGCCAGTCACCAGAGTAAGTCGAGGGAAAGGCGCAAAAAAGCCGGTGAGAAAGTAAAAGGGGGTGGGGGATTACGGCGGTTTGTCACAGACAAGGTGGCGATCGCCACACTTGACATGACGGGATCAAGCCGGATTGGACGCTAAGCCTTGGAGTGAATCACTTTGCCATTTAGGCAAGGGATGTTCACACAAGGTCGCTTGTTGATTGGTCACTTTCCGAGGCTTTGGGAGCACCTCCGTGTCACCAATGCAAATCAGATTGACGCGACGCAATGACACAGCGTCGTCCATCTGGCGAGTGTAAAATCTTTTTGATGAGTCAGTCTTTCCCAGTTCACTAAAAATGGACAAATGTCGGTTTTCAAAACAAAATGGCAGAACTTTCCGGGTAAGGATACTTGAGACTTTTTTTTGTGTTACTCAATTTTATGTTACTAAAGAAATTGGCTTCAACTAACAATTTAAAGGATCTAATTCCTTCTCTCTGAGCTGCTCTCGGTTCACACACTTATGTGTTCTGTCCTCTTGTTTCTGTGTTATTTCCACTTTTAGTGCTCTGCAAAACAAATATGTCTGGCTTTTATTTTGAAATCATCTGAAGTTATATGTTTGTTAATGCACTTTTGATGATAAAAATCACACACTGCGATATAACATGTCATATTTTACCCAAAATTCATTTTGCTAAAAGTGCCAATTGCAAACTAGCTATAATAATAATAATAATAATAATAATATATTTTAAGCGCCTTTCAAAGCTTTCAATGACACTTTACAGTCACAGATAAGCATAGGTTCGATAATAAATAAAATACAATCACAAATTATTATTATTATTATTATTATCAGCAAATTAGCATTCATATACTTCCCTGACAAACAAGGCCTTTAACTCATTCACTGCCATTCACAAATTTGTTCGGGTTTTGTTTTTTCATGCACCTTGTTCCAGCTTCAGCTGTTGTTAAAGTGCTATATAAACCAATATGGATGTACTGCATTGTATTTTGGACAGCCGCCCTCATTTCAAGCTCACATAACTCCAGACCCATCAATTTAGGAAATAACTTTTTTTCTGATGAAAGAATAGAGTCGAAGGTTCCTTACACTTACCTAAATGTTTACATAGTCCTAAAACTCAATCTTCTGTGGGTCCTGGAACTCGAATGACAATGACAAAAACCCTGGCACTGGAGTGGACACATTTTTGCACATTGTCTGGCAGTGAATGAGTTCAGGGACAAAAATCAGTGATTATTGTGGGCAATCAGAATACATCACATACTTTGGCAATCAGCAGTTGCTTTTTATTTAGACTTTTTTTTTCCTTTAATTGGATTTTTTTGTGTCAATTTCTTTGTATTCCAATTAAACATAATAATAAATGCGCTGCCTCGAAAATAATCAATTACAGTAAAGTCTTGTTATATCGATATTCAAGGGAGTCCGAAAAAATATCGATATAACCGGGACTATCGATATATCCGACCCTGTTTGCATATAATTTTCTCCGTGCGTGCATAGAAATAGTATCGATATAACCGGGACTATCGATATATCCGATATCGATATAACGAGACTTTACTGTATATATATTTTTAAGCTATAAAAAAAATAAGACGAAACCGCTATTACATGTAACTTACATTTACCACACCTAAAAATAGAGCTCGTTTTAACAGGCATTTGATCCAAGTACAAAACACCAAACAACATTCAGACCAAAAACTGCAGTTTTACATTCACACAGATTTTGGGGTACACATGACCTGTGTTAGTTTGTACATTTTGGATGTAAATATCTGAGCTAGCGAGAGAAAAAAAATCATACACGGGGACTAAGTGATGATACTACAAGTCCCACAATGCACTGCAAAGGCTGACTATAGCGATTCGGGGACCAAAAAAACTATCAGCACCTCTTTTTCTCAAACATTCGGGGAGTTAAAATCAAAATAGAACAACATATTTTGTATGTAACACACACCATTGCCAGTACACATTAAAAAATAGACTCGGAAACGTTCATATTCAGGCGGTAAACTCAGCTCGCACTCGAACATTTTCATCTGGATGATAACCATGACTTGTAGATGATGCTAACATGCGTCACGTGATACTCAGAAACACCTGCATGTACAATCACGACACAGCATGACAACAGGCCCAACCACGTTCACGCTATATTAAATAAACCTCCGGAAAAAAACGAGGCAGCGCCAAGCGGACCGTGCCAAATGATATGAATCATACATGGCCCGCGCTGTGCATCACCATCACGCGTTGTTTTTGTTCCTATCAAGGCAATAAAAAAACACACACACACGGATTTGGACACAACGCCCCTCACACTCCTATAGCTCGGTCCGTCTCCCCCCGTTCACTCGCTCACCTTCCACATCCAGGTCATCTTTATTTCCACGTTGCTCGTTGAACGCTCGTCAGCGGCACCGCTGCAACACGGAGGGACTCGCGGGACATTCGGTGGAGGGGGGGGAGAGAAAAACAGGCCGAACGGCAGCTGCAGGGCTGGTACCGTTTTTCGTCTTCTCCGCGCCCCCCTCCGCCACCCAAGCGTACAGAGACCACGCTGCGATTCTATTGGTCGACACCAGCGAAAAGACCCGCCTGCTCACCTTCCCGCTCCACTCTTGTGTGAGCTCGAGTCACGTGACCGTGTTGTCCATTTCCTGGCTTAGAAAAACAGTCTGGAAACACCAAATTCGAAACAGAGTTGAATAGTGATGGGAATTTCGGCTCTGTTGGCTCCCAAATAGCTCCTTAGTTTTTTTGTTGCTTAATTATCTACCAAAAATCATGTAAAATAATGTGAAAAACGAATTACTCGTGTAAAAAATACACTATATCAAATATTTTTTTATTTATATGTACACAGAGTTAGTGGTCAGGTGTGATGTGTGATAGGCTTTCAGCTAGGATGAAAGGAAAAGTGTATAAAACAGTGGTGAGACCAGCCATGATGTTTGAACTGGAGACAGTGCCACTGAAGAAAAGACAGGAAGCAGAGCTGGAGGTAGCAGAGCTGAAGATGTTGAGGTTTTCTCTGGGAGTGACCACGTTGGATAGGATCAGGAATGAGTACATTAGAGGGACAACTCATATTAGAGGCTTTGGGGAGAAAGTCAGAGAGGCCAGACTGAGACGGTTTGGACATGTCCAGAGGAGAGTGACTATATCGGGAGAAGGATGCTGAGCCTTGAACTGCCAGGCAGGAGACCGAGAGGAAGACCGAAGAGGAGGTTTATGGATGTGGGCAAAGAGGACGTGAAGGTAGCTGGTGTGAGAGAAGAGGATGCACAAAACCGGGATAGACGGAGGACATTGATTCGCTATGGCGACCCCTGAAGGGAAAAGCCGAAAGGAAAAGAAGAGGTGTATTCACATAGGTAACAGTGCCATCTACCGGCGAACAACAGAACAGCAGTAACACGACCTGAGGAGCACATCGAAACATTTATTGCCCGAAGGAATCAAATAAGTTACATCTTCATATTCACACGAAATTATTTTTTTTAATACCGAAGACAAAATAAAATGGGGCTCTCAATTCACATTTCATGATCGAAGTAGCCATTTGATCCACATATGGTAAATTGGCCATTTTCTATTTATTAGCTGGCTAGCTATCTATATGGCTGGCTTGCTAGCTGAGTATCTCGCTCGCTGGCAAGCTATCTATCTGTATATCTATTAGCTGTGTAGCTGGTTAGCTTTCTAGCTAGCGAGGTCACTGAGTCTACTACACGTTTGGATGAAAAGGACTAAAATCTGGCTAGCTATTTGCTATTTATTAGCTTGCTAGCTACCTATATGGCTGGCTAGCTAGCTACCTATATGGCTGGCTCGCTAGCTATCTCGCTGGCTTTCTGGCTGGCTAGCAGGATATCTATCTGTATAGCTATTAGCTAAATAGCTGACTAGCTTTATAGCTAGCTAGCTATTAGATATATATTAGCTAGCTAGCTGTCTTTCTATCTATTTGAGTAACTTCCAGGGTGAGTGAACGCTGGCGCGTGTGCCTGCCGCTGCTCACCCATAGAATAACTGATCATGTGACTGTAAAGTGACCTTTAAAGTTTTGAAAGGCGCTTAGAAATTAAATGTATTATTCTTATTTGAGGAAATTGAGGGAAATGAGAGTTATTGGGTGTTATTCAATTTTGTTGATAAGTTTCGCAGACAGGAATGTTTTAGTGATGACAATTTTGGAGTGTAACAAATAAACATAGCAAGGTTAGCTGAGGAGATCCGGCTTAAGGCAGAGTTTCTGCAACACGTCCTCGGGCATGCACAGTACTGGATTCACTGCCTTGATCTTCTCATCTCCCAGCAGGGAGAGTCCGGCGATACCAAACAGAGTGTGGAAGGGGTCCACCTATGCGAAAGAATGAGCTATTAAACGATGGCGTGTCAGAAAGGTGGATGGACACGTTTGCGCTCACCACATCTCCCGGTCGGTCGGCGAAGCCTCCTGTCTCCTCGTCTTGGCAGGCCAGGATGAAGGAGCGCAGTTTGTCCTTGTCGATCCAGTGGATCTTGCCGATGATTCGGAGGGATGCCAGAACCCACCAGGAGTAGCACACATCCGGAAGCTAGAACGAGCAGAGATGGTGAAATTTTCTCGAGCTATCCAGCTATTTATGTGGCTATCTGGCTATCTATGTAGCTATCGGGCTATCAATGTAGCTATCGGGCTATCTATCCAGCTATCCGGCTATCTATCCAGCTATCCGGCTAACTATGTAGCTATCGGGCTATCTATCCAGCTATCCGGCTATCTATCCAGCTATCTATCGGGCTATCTATGTAGCTATCGGGCTATCTATCCAGCTATCGGGCTATCTAGATATCGGGCTATCTATCTATCAGGCTATCCATCCAGCTATCTATCTAGCTATCCGGCAATCTATCTAGCTATCCGGCTAGCTATCTGGCTAGCTATCTATCTAGCTATCCGGTTATCTATGTAGCTATCAGGCTATCTATCTAGCAATCGGGCTATCTATCCAGCTATCCGGCTAACTATCCGGCTATCTATCTGTTGAGCTATCCGCTATCTATGTAGCTATCAGGCTATCTATCCAGCTATTGGGCTATCTATCCAGCTATCGGGCTAACTATCCAGTTATCCGGCTATCTCTCTAGCTATCTGGCTAGCTATCTGGCTAGCTACCTAGCTATCTGGCTAGCTACCTAGCTATCTGGCTAGCTACCTAGCTATCTGGCTAGCTATATAGCTATCTGGCTAGCTATCTAGCTATCAGGCTAGCTATCTAGCTATCTGGCTAGCTATCTAGCTAGCAATGTGGCTAGCTATCTAGCTTTTTGGCTATCTATTAGCTATTTAGCTGGCTATCTGGCTCGCTACTAGCTATATAGCTAGCTAACTAGCTACCTATTAGCTAGATATCTATTAGCTAGCGAGCTAGCTTCATCTATTTGAGTTACTTCTGGGTTGAGAGAACGCTGGCGCGTGTGGCTCACCCACAGATATTCTGTGACTGTAAAGAGACCTTGAAAGTTTTGAAAGGCGCTTATAA
Organism: Hippocampus bargibanti; assembly: GCF_051943395.1. Taxonomy (NCBI): domain Eukaryota; kingdom Metazoa; phylum Chordata; class Actinopteri; order Syngnathiformes; family Syngnathidae; genus Hippocampus; species Hippocampus bargibanti. Next base: position 5,681,997 of record NC_142744.1, on the reverse strand, counting down.
ATGAAATCTTTTATTATTTAAAAATGAGACAACTAGAGGAGACGATGACGCAAGAGTGAGACGGTGAACGCTGGCAAGAACCTTCTCAGGCCGCCCATTGAGGCCTCCTGACGGAAGCTGCCTCTCGCAGAGCCACCAGCCTAGCAGGTCGGCGTTGAGCTTGTGCAGCTGTCCCGTCAGCGACAGGAAGCCCGTGCAGCAGTAAATCTGGCAACACGAGACGCTCTGGTTCACTGACCGCATCGCAAAGTTTGGATAGAGCACTAGCGTTTGAACTAAAAACAAACACGAGTTAAGATGGCGTTTACCTGACCGGCGTGAGACTCGGAGCCGGGCCTGCATCCGAAACCACCGTCAAAGTTCATACAGGACAAAACGAACTCCACCGCCTTGTCCACGTCGATGGCGTCCATCTTGCCCTGTTGGGAGAGGCGAGAGACGGCGGCCATTTTATGGAGGATTTGATGAAGCCTGGCGATGAAAAACAACGCACCAATAACGAAAGGGTGGCCACTGCGCAGAAGGAAAATCTTGTGTCGATTTCACCTGAGGAGGCCGAAGAAGGAAAAATGGCAGTTTGGCATTTGTTTTCCTCCCACATTCAAAAAAAACCTCTATTATTGTTTATATTATTCAACTTTCATACCCCATTTATCTCCTGCAAACGATCCGTCAGCCTGCTGCAGCCCTTTGACGTACTCCACAATTTTGTCCACGTCAAGTGCGTCCACGTTGTCATACAAGCACAAAATCTGCCAAGGGGGAGACAACTTGTCCTGTGACCTTGAGAGTTTTGAAAGGCGCTTATAAATGAAATTCTTTATTATTAACACATACATATTGGTTTATATAGCGCTTTAACAACAGCTGAAAGCTGGAACAAAGCGCTAACTATGTATCTATTAGCTAGCTAGCTCGCTTTCTATCTAGTTGAGTTACTTCTGGGTTGAGTGAATGCTGCCGCGTGTCGCTGCCGCTACTCACCTACAGAAAATCTTATCTTGTGACTGTAAAGTGACCTTGAGAGTTTTGAAAGGCGCTTGTAAATTAAATGTATTATCATTATTACTATTTTAAAAAATTGAGGCCTGAGGGGCCATCGGAACCAGGAGAGCATGTGTGCCTTAAGGACAACCGACGCCTCCGGACATGTTGTGTCCATAATTTGTAAAATCACTTAAAATGACTTCTACTGAGCGTATTTTACAAAGATTCCATGGTATATACCAGGGGTGTCAAAGTCATTGTTTGCCGCGGGCCACATTGTAGTTATGGTTTCCTCTCGGGGGCCGTTATGAATTTGGGGAACCCATTAGAATGTTTAAATCCCTTCAAATATTACATATAGAGCACACAGCAAATTAATGAATAACTCGTTTTCAAATCTGAAGTCAAGAATAATGACTTTTATTGTGGTTGACATCCAAAAATATGAAATTTTGGCTCAGATTTTAGCAATCATCATGGAATTTAACAAGTTTGATTTGCTTTCGCGGGCCGAAAAAAATGATGTGGCGGGCCGGATTTGGCCCGTGGGCCTTGACTTTGACACCTGTGGTATATACCTATATTATACGTTTTAAGACTCGCACTGAATATTCAGGAAGTCTTGTTTTCGAGTTGATGAGCGAGAAAGTGACTCACGGTGCATTTTGGGTACTTTGTTTGGTCTGAAAACTTCATTTTGATCCGTGTTGATGGCAAAATTAGAAGGAAAACACATAAATAAAGCGAATTAGTTTTTTTTTGTAGTTTTGGGACACTAAGTCATTTTTATCTGTGTTTTGCATTCGACTAAAAATATCAGCCTGCGTGTTTTGGGTATTTTAGATGCTATAAAACGTTTTTCTGATGTCAGTTAGGAAACAAAAAAATGATGTCGGTTGTCCTTTAAGTGTCATCACCTGCACAGCGCTGAGAGTGTAGAGCAAGTGCGGGTCATGGCCAATGCTGGCGCCAACGCCACCGCATTCGTGCTGACACGACGTGATGAAGTCCACAATCTCCTGGCGGTTCATGCGCGGCAGCTGAGACATCAGGTCCATCACCGTCAGACCCCAGTAAATGCCGCTCATTCGCAGGTACTCGGACAGAGTGTACTCCTGCTCACGCACATGACAGTATTTACTCAAATAGCACTTCCTCAAATCTTTTCATGGGCACCAAAGCAACAATTAGTCAGTGTCATTTATCATATGATCAGACGATTTCCATGGAAATGTATGTGAAAGCTTTGCTGATCATCATCCGAAGTGTTATTCTACTAGTGATGGGAATTCTGGCTCCTTTCAGAGAGCCAGTTCTTTTGGATCGGCTCACTTAAAAGATCCGTCTGTTTTGGCTCCCAAATGGCTCTTCAGTTTTTTTGTCGCTTAAATTAATTAACAGCCAAAAATAACGTAAAATTACGTGAAAAACAAATTAACTAACTTTAGCGGTTCCCATTTCCCGCTCCTTCTAGGGAGTCGGCTCACTTCATTCACTTTAGATATCCTGCTCGTTCGCGAACGACACATCACTATTTTCTACATCTTAAAGCACGCTCAAGGAGGGCATGACAACTCATTTGAAACACTAATTCGAAAACCTTAACCCTGGCTCAAGACCCTAATGTCATTTAGAGGATGAATATAAATATTTTGTGATACAAGCTTTCTGACAGAAATGGCATTGAAAACTCACATAGTCATCCTTTTTGGAGCCATAAGCAGCGATGTAATCTGCATGTTTGTCCAGCAGGAGAGTGCGGGGGGCGTCGGGACTAATAAAGACGTCTTTTACTTGAGTACCCTGACATAAAAAAAGAAGAAAAAGTCTGAATAAACACAGCGTCGCTTAAATTAGACACTATCGAGCATTCCAATGTAAAATGCGCTAAATGCTACATCAAATGCTAACCATTTTTTTAGCTGCCGCGTCAATCTCCTGAAAACGACCGAGTTGTACTCAACGAGGCCGACCGATGCGTTGATTCACGCTAGCTACATGTTAATATTAAAACTTTCAACAAGATAGACGGATGAATTATTTTTACCATGCCGAAATGTGACACATGATAATACGCGGACCTGCTCTTCTTCGATGATTGTCAACAACAGTGACAGGCGAACGGAGACATACGAGCTTTTGCTGCCACCAATCGGTTAGAGGGCGAAGTATAATTATTGAACTGTATTTTCTTAATTCATGTTCTTCGCACGCAATAACAATCAGAATACGATGTTCAGAACAGCAGGGTTGCACTGAATGTTTTATCAACTTTAAAGAAATTGTTTGGTTGACTTTGACTTTAAAGGTTATCATCACTTTTCTGTGTAGCTTTATCTCGTTTCTATTTATAATTGTATTTTATTTACTATTGTATCTATGCATGCCTGTGACTGTAAAGTGTCCGAAAGAGCTTTGAAAGGCGCTTGAAATAAAATGCACAGCAGGTGGCGGTATTCTCCCAAAATATGTTGTATTCCGCCCATAGTTTACAAGAGGAAGAAGCGCGACAATTACGGTGAAGATGTCAATGTCGTCAAGTGTCACCGTCGTGAAAATGTTGGTGAGGGAACAGCTTCTTGCCCCGAAATCGTCGGACTGTTAGAAAAAAAAAGATCGTTGTACGAGAAGCAACATTTGCGTTCGGTCTCCTCTCGATCGGCAAAGAGAACATCTACACGCTGTTTATAAGACTAATATCGAGTTACGTGTAAATGATCTGTTCTCCTAACTTCTTACGATTTAATAATAATAATACATTTAATTTATAAGCGCCTTTCAAAACTCAAGGTCACTTTACAGTCACAGGATTTTTTCGGAGGATGAGCAGCGGCAGCCACACGCGTTAGCTTCACTTAACCCAGAAGTAACTAAAATAGAATAGTAAGACAAATAGATAGAAAGCTAGCTAGCAAGCGAATGGAGAGTGAATAGCTAGCCAGCTGGATAGCTAGGCAGCCAGATAGCTATTGTACGAATGTACGGTATTAAAGAAAAGACAAAGAGAATAGACTTAGCACAATATTTCTTACTAATGTCTACATAAGCAAAAAGAACAAAAAAACTACATAACAAATATGACAGCGCAAAAGAGAGTCATTCGTTCTTCAGCACTTGCTGTACCCTCTTTGTGACATGAAGCAGTTCTAGATTAAGGAGGAGAGGATCAAAGTGTCCTTTTCAGCAGTGGATCAGGGACATCATGGTTGAATGTGCACGTCCATATAAACCAATATGTATGTATTGTATTTTGGACAGCCAGCCTCATTACAAGCTCATATAACTTGAGACCCATATAACCTAGGAATTAACTCTTTTTTTTCTGATGAAATAAGAGTCTAGTGTTTCTTACGTTGCTGTGAATGTTTATGTAGTCCTAAAAGTCAATATTCTGTTCGTCCTGGAATTCCAGTAATTTACATGTTTTGTTAGTTTTACAGAACAGGTGGATTGTGTAGATAATTTATTGCATATGGCCTAGTGGTTAATATCAAGAACTTGAAGTCACCAACAATAAAATTACATTATAAACTAAATACAGTAAAATGTGTTTTTTTTTCATCCACCAAAGCTTTATTAGAACAAATAATAGACACAGATGGCGTTTGTAGCAAAACACAGAGGACGTGATTTTTCTCTGTTTGACATTTTGTACATCAGACTTTCATTTTTCAATTCACATTCTAATGGCATGTGTGTCAATTAGATGGGCACAATTCCAATCTGGATTCTATTGAGCAAGGCAACAGGTGACAAAGCGAAATGATATGCAATGGAAAAAATGAGTTATTTGAATTGTGTTCTTACATGTATATTTACACACACACACAGACACACAAACACACAAAAGTTTATTTCTTAGCTTTTGCCAAGTGTTCGCGGGCAACAATGAGCCTCTGGATCTGAGCAGTCCCTTCGTAGATCTAAAATTAAAAAGAAAACAAAACAGCGAATGTTACAACAAATTATCTGGCTGCGTAATTACATACTGTTATTGCTTGAAAGAAACATTTTAACTCACTCACTGCCATTCCCGAATGTGTTCAGGTTGTTCTGACAAAACATCTGATTGTGAAATCAATCATCATAGTACAAACTCACCTGGTAGATCTTGGCGTCGCGCATTAGCTTCTCCACCGGGTACTCGCTGTTGAAGCCGTTACCGCCAAAGATCTGCACGGCATCCGAGGCCACCTGGTTGGCAATGTCGCCGGCAAAGGCCTTGGCGATGGAGGCGTAATATGTGTTGCGCCGGCCGCGATCCACCTCCCAGGCGGCGCGTTGGTACGCCATGCGAGCCAGCTCCACTTTCATCGCCATCTCGGCCAGCAGGAAGGAGACGGCCTGGTGCTGGAAGATGCATCCTTTTTAAAAATGGCTTAGGAACATCGATGAAAAGGTTTCTTTGGCCATCATCTGTACTTCTTTGAAGGTGTAGGACGTTTCTCCCCTCATCCGAAGAGCTTAGGAATTTATATAGAGAGCCAGAGTTACCGACACAACTTTAGTTCGCTGACGAAGCTCTTCGGATGAGGAGCAAAACATCCGACACCTTTAAAGAAATACAGATGACGGCTGAAGAAACCTTTTCATCGATGCACCACTACAGTACGACTGAGATCTTACACGGACGTTATAATGTACGCATCCGTCAAAAGACAAACCTCAGCAATGACTTTGCCAAACGTTTTCCTCTCCAAAGCGTAAGCGGTGGCTTCGTCGAGGGCCCTCTGAGCCAACCCGGTGGCTCCGGCTGCTACCTGTGTGCAACAGTTAGCGGTTCGCTATATGTCACGTTGAAAATAACACGACTTTGCCATCGTGTTACTTACGGGTGGCCGAGTCTTATCAAAAGCACCCATGGCGATTTTGAAACCAGCACCCTCGCCGATCAGGACGTTCTCCTTTGGAATTCTCACATCCTCAAAAGTGATGCCTCGTGTGTCTGAACACCTCTGGCCCATGTTCATTTCCTGTGGAGGAGCAGCGACCATGACATCATTACAAATGCAGCGATACCTCGCTTTACGAATGCTGTAACTAACGAACTTTTCGCCTTCAGAACATTAAATTCATGAGAATATAATCTTGACATCTGAACTCGTTTTCGGCGGACGAACCAAACCACACAGCGCCATGGTGGCTTGCGTACTAGTTTTCCACACCCCCTCTGTTTGAGTGCAGACGTGGTTTGTTATCCAGTGGAGTACTTTTGCTATTATGGGACCAAAAAAGACCCCACCACAGGCTAGTGTTCAGCCGAAGAGGACCCAAAACAAAATTACGGTCGAGCAGAAGATCATTGAAAAACACGAATGAGGTGTGCGTATGTGTGACTTAGCGTCCCAGTACCAGTATGCTAAGTGGACCATTGCTACGTGTGGCTAAGAGTGTTTCTATGTTGTCTAAGCAATGGTCTCAGGCAATAGAAGAGGTTGAAAAACTTCTGTTGATTTGGATTAATGAAAAGCAGCTAACAGGGGACAGTGTGAGTGGGGGTATTATCGTCGAGAAAGCACGTCAACTTCACTCGGATATCATCAAGAGGCAACTACATCAACGACCATCACAAATGTAAATAAAACGACTTTATTATACAGTACAGTTTATTTATTTAATTACCATACAATAGCATATTTATTATACATAAAATAAGGTATATTTTGAGTAGTTTTAAGGCTTATTCAGTAGAAAATTGTTTTATGTGGACCTCGGAAAGGATTATTCTCATTTTAATGGTTTCTTATGGGAAATAAATGTTTGGCAGACAAACTTTTCGCCTCACACACACTTTCTGGGAACCAATTAAGTTCGTAAGCTGAGGTATCACTGTACTTTGTACCCCCCATTTTAATAATGGCCCACCATTGAGCCATGCCGTATATGTTACATGATAAAAATATCACAGTAGAACACAAAATGTATGTGAGATGAAATTATCGATAATTCTGTTTCATGAAGGGTGACAAGTGAATATGCCAGTCAAACATTTTTTTTCCCCCGGTACCATCTTGTTTGCCAAGGAACTGCCACAATGAGCTCAAAAGATAAATTTAGGCCATAATTTGGACTGGGTCACAGGGATGCATCTGGGCAATTAAAAAAAGGGGGCCAGTTGCACCCCCGCCCCACCCCTTGTGTCTGAAAAGGGGGTGCGACAAATGCTACGCTAACGTCTTACCTTCCTTCCTATTTGGATTCCGGGCGTGTCCGCATCCACAATGAAGCCTGTGAAAGCCTTGTTGGTGGGGCATTTGGGATCAGGGTGAGTGCGGGCCAACAGGAAGTACCTGGCAACACAAGAAAGACATTAACTCATTCACTGCCATTCACGAATTTTTTCGGGAATTGAAAATATGACGTCGAGAGCCATTCCCGAATTTGTTCAGGTTTTTTTTTCATGCTTGGGTGCCGATAAAGCGCTGGTCATGGCCTCTGGTAATGTTTTTTTCTTTTCCACAAGGGATAGCATTACCCTTTTTTTCCATTTTGGCACTTTGTTCCAAATTCAGCTGTTGTTAAAGCGCTATGTAAACCAATATGTACTGTATTGTGTTGTATTTTGGACAGCCGCCCTCATTTCAAGCTCATATAACTCCAAACCCATTTACTTAAGGAATTAATTCGTTTTTTTCTGATGAAAGAAGAGAGTCTCAGGTTTCTAACTCTGTTTTGAATGTTTATGTAGTACTAAAACTCAATATTTTCACTGGATCCTGGAATTCAAGTGACAATGACAAAAACTGGAGTGGACACTGGAACTGGAGTGGACACATTTTTGCGCATTGTCTGGCAGTGAAAGAGTTAAACAGCATCCAGAGGAGACGGATCACAGATTCATTGTTGTGGTGCTCTTTACCAGTTGGCTTTTCCGCCGTTTGTGATCCACATTTTCTGGCCGTTGACCACGTACTCGTCACCAGTCTTCACCGCCCGGGTCTTGACGCCTGCTACATCTGAGCCTGCCCCCGGCTCTGTCACACAATACGCCTACAGGACATCACACAATTTAAATTTAAAATATGCCATTTCATTTTCCAATCCACTTGTCAATGTGCGTTTTTTGGAATGTGGGCAAAAAACGGAATACCCGGAGAAACCCCATGTGAAAATACTTGCTCTTTTTTTTTGCGATACCTTATAAGGATGTAATTGATGGAAAAGAGGAAAAATGTGAAACTTTGAACCGTGTCCATCATACTTCAAAAAAATACGACAAAAGTCTTAATTTCATGACTGTGGTTAACTCATTAACTGCCATTCCCAAATTTATTCGAGAGTTGAAAAATGTGACATGGAGAGTCATTCCTGAATTTGTTCGGGTTTTGTTTTTTTTTTAGTGCCGATAAAGCGCTGGTCAGACCTCTGGCAATATTTTTCCCCTCCACGAGGGGGCAGCATTTGCCTTTATTTCATGTGAGAGCTTTGTTGTTAAAGTGCTATATAAATCAATATGTATGCATCGCATTGTATTTTGGACCGCCGCCCCCATTTCAAGCTCATATAACTCCAGACCCATATAACTTGGGAATTACCTCTTTTTTTTCTGATGAAACAACAGAGTCTAAGGTTTCTTACGCTGCATTGAATGTTGATGTAATCCTAAAACGCAATATTCTGTGGGTCCCGCAATTTGAATGAAAATGACAATAACCCAGGCACTGTCATGGCCATGTTTTTTTCACATCGTCTGGCAGTGAATGAGTGAATTTATTTTTACAGCTTTATAAGCAGTAAAGTATACAATATTACATAACACTGAGTGTACAATTGCGGAGAATAGTTAGCTACTAACATTCATTGATATTTATCTTGACAATGCCCTCACGCTTAACAGTGACATTGTGACCCAATCGCCCACGATTTCGATTTCAGTAAAACTTACTTGACGGCCAATGAAAATGATTTGCAGAATCATGCAGTAGTCAGACTATGAGCATACTTACTGGGTAAAAAAACACCAGAGGGGAAAAAAGTACTCACGCACATTAGCGGCTCCTCAGTCATCCTCCCCAGATATTTCTTCTTCTGTGTCTCATTACCGGCTATGATGACAGGCATTTGCTGTATAGGGTAATAATAATGTGTGGATGAGCAGCGGCAGTCACACGCGCCGGCGTTCCTTTAACCCGGAAATAACTCAAATAGATAGAACGATAGCTAGCTGATAGAAGATAGCTCGTAATAGTGATGATAATAATAATAATAATAATAATAATACATTGTATTTATAAGCGCCTTTCAAAACTCTCAAGGACATAGCGAATAGATAGCCAGATAGCTAACAGCTAGCCAGATATCAAATAGATAGCTAGCTAGATAGATCAGAGAAGCCTTGTTACAATTCTAATGATGTATTTCACCATTTAAAGGACAACCGACGTCACTTTTTTGTTTCTTAACTGACATCAGAAAAACGTTTTATTAAAAAATTGAGCTGCGAATTGGGCATTTTCAGAAAGTCCCGCCCCCAGTTCGTGACATCACGCCAAGACGTCTTGCATTGCTGGAGAATCAAAACAATGGCTTCAAATTCGGAGAATATGCTTTCTTGTTACACATCCAGTTATGAATATGATTCAAATAGTTCTGAAGAGGAAAGCATACATGTTGGCAATCGATTAAAGAATTTATTCCGTGCCACTTTGAGGCAACATTAAGGGGAAATGTCTCACCGAAAAAGAGGCACAAAATGGCGACCTCCTGAGGCCACCTCCGTTTCCACAGGCTGATAAATTCCTTATATGGAGCTTGGTCACCCTCTTCTGGCTGTTTTTGGCGCAACATGACGTTTTCAGACCAAACAAGCACAGAAAAATGCATTGACGTCGTATTTTTCGGTCAGGGGCGTTCCTTCAATGACGTCACGTACGGACGCGTCACCAACTCAAAAACAAGACTTCCGGAATATTAAAATGTAAAATATAGCTATATGCGGTGGAATCTTATTAAAATACGCTGAGTATAAGTCATTTGAAGCCATTTTACAAATTATGGACACAACTTGTCCGGTGGCATCGGTTGTCCTTTAAGTGTTTGCAGTGAAATGAGCGCAAACTATTCAAAGCTCTTACGCCGAGAGAATTTGCTTCGATGGCAGTTTGGACTCCAGTGCAGCCGTAGGCCAGCTCTTCTGTGACGAGGCAGTTGTCGAAGATGGACAAGCCCATTCCACCATATTCCTCTCCGATGTGACCGTTCATCAGACCAAGCTCCCAGGCTTTTTTGATGATAGGTAGTGGGTACTATCAACCGAAAAGATAATCAAGTCAAATATTAAACCTTGACAACGCCGCATGAGGCTGACTCACCTCCCCGGTTTTGTCATACTCTGGTGCTTGTGGAATAATTTCCTCTCGTGCGAACTTGCGAGCCAGTTGTTGGAACTCTCGCTGTTGATCCGTGAACTCTGCGGCACATTCAGGAAAGAATATATTTTCTATTTTCTCCGATTCTTAATGGAGGATTGGAAATAATTATTTCTTGGACATGTAAAGAACTTGCATTTTTTTAATATACAGTAAAGTCTCGTTATATCGATATCGGATATATCGATAGTCCCGGTTGTATCGATACTATTTCTATGCACGCACGGAGAAAATTACATGCAAACAGGGTCGGATATATCGATAGTCCCGGTTATATCGATATTTTTTCGGACTCCCTTGAATATCGATATAACGAGACTTTACTGTATATTAATTGACGAACTGACATTGGAGGTTGTCGGGAGAACTTTTGAAAAAAATATATTTATATTGACAGTCCGTTCTGACCAAATAATTTGATTATACAAGAGAAATTATATAAAATACAATTGGAATGGGGACATTTAAATTTTCATAATTGATGATAATGGTGAGTATAGTTTTGTTTTTTTAAATGTTGCTGTGCCGTTGACCATTTTGTGTTTGGGAGCCTTTTACTGAGCATCTTCATCTTCATTAAGTTCATAGAGTTGCTTGTTCTGTAGCCACAAGGGGGACACTGATTCGCTGTGGCGACCCCTTGAAGTGAAAAGCCGAAAGGAAAAGAAGACGATAATTTATCCTCCAATTCAAATTAATGGATTTTTCAATTTGGCTAAAATAAGTCACTGATAATGTTACATTGCTGAGGATTTTTAAAAACAGCAACATAGAGCTGAATATGATTGCAAGTCTGGATGATCGTCAGGGTAATTATGAAAAAAAGAAGCCCTGAGATGTCACCACAAAGGCATCTGGTGTGATGAAATGATAGCAAGTGTACAAACAGGATTGACCACTCAGTCAACATAATAAAGCAGTGTGCTAACATTTTACATTTTCAGACTACTTTATAGAACTGGCAAAACACGCTTCATTTGTTAATTTGTTGTCAATGTTGACACATTTGCCAATTCCAATATTTGCTGACCTATTTGTGTTAGCAAAGCAACTTGTGTGTTGGGAGTGTTTAAAGTTTCCAAAAACCACATAATCATCCACCTGAAGAGATACTTCTCCATATTTTTTAATACATTTAGGAATTCTGCGATTGAGTGGCAACCGGTTCAGGATGTACAAATGTACATAAATAATTTTATTAGTTTTACTATCGGGTTTCCGGAAATCGCTGCAGGGTTTCGTGTGTTTGAACAATTGTATTTGTTAATAAATCCACACATCAAATTCGGTAACCGATTTGACAAAGTCTCAAGTGAAAATCGTGTGACCACGCACCAAACGAGAAGCCAGTGGCTGCTGCGTTATTCTCGGCAGAGATTTTAGCTTCAGCAGCAGCGGCACTGGAGCTTTGGAGCCGAACGACGCCGCAGCGCATCCCGGCTCGGAGTACCTGGAAGGAGTAGTGGGGAACCACAATTCAGTTCTCTAATAAATATTAATATAATTACAGCGGTTCAATTGAAGTATTTGTGAATACACTTGGTGAAGCGTTTAAAGATTAAAAACCGTTGAAAATACCGTTAAAAACAAGCTCAGGATAGCCGCGTATGGAATTCGTTCGGTAACATGTCAACACATCGACGCGTCATTTTATAAAGCAAACAAGCAGGCGGAGACATGATTTATCCTATTGGTTGTTCTTTTGATACAAATAGATAATTTTTGAAAAAGAATTAAAAACTCACCTTATTCAAGAGCATCGTTGCGATTTCCAACTCAGATTGAGCCCCTCTTCGAAGATGGCTGTCCCTTTGACCAATCGCAGTGGTGTGTTTAGTCACGTGGCCCTCGTGGGTTTTCGTGGGGGTTGAACTTTGCCCTAGTGCCTGTAAGTGGAACCGCACCTTTCACACCCTTCAAATGTCTTTCGTATAGCTTCTGTGAGTCAACACAAACCGAGGTTAGATAAGGCTAAATTTGTTCAACATTTTGTAGTCAATGATACATTTTAGGTTAGTCATGTCAAATATAATGGCATCCACGTGTGGATGTCACCAATCAATGGTACTGTAACATACATTTCAGATATTGTGGGTGTACAAAATAATGGCCAAAAACTGGACGCATATATTATATGGTAATTTGGGTGTAAGAAAATATTCCTCAAAACAATATCGTTTCTTCATTCAGCTACTGATCATGCAGCATCCATGGGTAACCCTATTCTGAAATTTGCATTTCTTTGACATGTCTACCGTACGTGCAACGCGCATGCCTAATAAATCGTTACTGAAGGCTCAGAAAATAATCGTTTTAATCCCTTTTCCAACATTTTTCTTTAATGAAGAACGGTCCTTTTTCCGGCTTTTTGTGAAGAACGGTCCTTTTCCCGGCTTTTTTCTATACTGTTCTATATTGTACCGTTGATGCCTGCTGTGAAAAAAAAGTTTGTAAATCCCGCAGTTGTTTCAGCAAAACGATTCTACCAGTACAAAGTCAATAATCATTTTATCAATAAAGAGTGAAACATTAAAATGGCCTTAGTTCTGCTGGGTTTTCATCAATCGATCTCCCATGATATCCTGTGAAAGGATGCGCTACTCTTACAACTCTAGCCTTCTCCAAACTCTCCGCTAAGCCCCCCCCCCCCAATTTGTCAAGAAACAGTCATTGTCTGATAAACTGGCAGTTATCAAAATTATTCAAGTTTCTGGGGTCAGGTTCATGTTCACCATCATCCGTTGAAATAGACATTTGGTGTGTAACATTTGAAAATGCTACCAGAATAAATGAACGCAAGTGTGGATGAGAAAAACACCGTTCCAAGTCTCGTAACAATGTCCTTGAAATCCCACAGCTCTCAGCTATCGCGATAATACACGTGGAATGTAAAATTGACTATATACGACTGGAGCTCGTGAAGGTAGGTTTTACACGAGTATACTCGTCCACGACTAAAAAAAGAACTCGTGAAAACGTTTACCGTATACTTGTTTCTGCCTGGGAGGGGGTATAAAAAACTTGTTACACCTAATCTTTTTTCCTGCACGACGTCACTTCAACCTTTTTTTTTGCATTACTACTACGTCACCGTACATTCACAATTTACATGTATTGTCTGTTGTCATTTGTCTTTTTTAGCCACATTATAATTGCCTTGCACGCCTGGTCCGAGGAGACAGTAATTTCATCTGTGCTGTATGTCATGCATATAAGGATATTTGACAATAAAGCTGACTGAGTATCACCAAGAGCAAGAGAGCACTGTGCTTTTCTAAAGTCACTATATCCTATTGAGCAAAATTAAGTGGTTCTTAAAACGCTCGATCTATTAAAACTTACAAAAACAGGACTAACATGAAGACAAGCGTTCTTGAGAATAAAAACAAGGACACATTTGAGACGTTTGTTATTTTTTTAATGGGCAAGTGAAAAACATTTATTTGCCTTTCTTGGCCTTTATCTTCCTCAGATAGAACTCCAGTTCTTTGCCCTCCAGAATGTAGCCATCTGCCCGGCCACATTGCCCTGGTCTGGAGGAGATGCAACCTGGAAGCGGACAACGCCAAGTTTGTTAATTCAAGTCACTCAACTACCTAACTTCATTTTGACATGATTACTATAAATTCTGTTGAACCTCACCGAGCAGCTTTCCCTGTAGGAACTGTTCCTCTAAGAGAGGGGAGATCTTGGCCATTTTTTTTCGCTCATCATACTTCTTTTGGATCTTTTTGGACCTCTTCTTGTTGAGGACCTCTTCCTCCTCAGGCGTCTACAAAGCAACGGTTGGTGACAGTTTAGCCACAATCTGACAGATCTCAAGAGCGACCGGGGTTGAGATGACAGGTCTTTCTCAGAGTCTTCAACAGCATCACTTGCATTCAGTAGCAGAACTGGACATGTTATCTTCATGGAAAGAGGACAGAGGCTTAAGTTGTGTGGAAAAACCTGTTCACTCACCAGCTTGGCTCCCTTCTTGCGTCCCAGGGGGAGGGTGTAGTGACCCTCATACCACTGCCTGTAAGGGAGGCTGTCTACCAGCACGATGCAGTTCTTCACCAATGTCTTGGTTCGGACCAGCTCATTGTTGGAAGCGTTGTAGACCACATCGATTATTCTGGTCTTGCGTGTGCAGCCTGTGTGAGACCAAAAACGTAATTAATATTGTCCACCACCAGATTTATGACTACCAAACATTACTAGTCGGGAGAATCTCAGAGTCCAAAGTATCAGCACATGCATTCAGTAGCAGAACTGGATATTAATCTTCATTGAACATTTCAGGACGCTTAATAAGAACCGTAAATTGGGAGACTTACACTCAGAGCCCCAGGAGAAGTTACCAACGTCTAACCTCAGGGCACGGTATTTTTTGTTCCCACCACGGACTCTCACGGTGTGAACACGACGAGCCCCGATCTAAAGAAAAGCAACCCCCATTTAAATGACTATCAAACTCATCCGGTCAAATTATTCGTTTTTTTTTTAATCGTGTCAGTGTAACTATGACAAGGCCTAGCATGGGTAGGTCCCAAGCTTTGCACTAAAACAGCACAAATAAGACCTACCTAAGGTCCAGCTTTCATCACTCACGTGACACGAAGAGATCAACCGCAAGATTTTACATTTACCTTTGTGTTTGCGGGAGGCCTTCCGAGTTCGTATTTCCTCTTTTTGTGATAAGGCTTCCGCTTTCCGCCGGTTTTGCGGCGTTTGTGCCAGTTATCCCTCGAGATACCTAAGAAAAGATCATATATATATATATAGAAATTTTTAAAGGAGAGCCCGGCATGAGCGTATGCACACGCGGCAGTATCAGACAATGCTTGAGCAATCAGTTCTCCAAGGTAGGTTGTCCACATTATGCATTTGGATTCCGCATTAAAAGCTTCATCATATCACTCAAGCATCGTCAAAACTACAACCAGTAAGCGTAGAAACAGGACAGCATTACTTAAAAAAACATATTTCGTAGTAAAAGTCCAAGATGGCGGCCGAGAAAAAAGAATGCACTCAAGAGGCTTACTTTTTTATGTTGTTTTTGTGTCACTGTGTCGTCGAGTGTCGTGTGGAACGGATTGTTTTTCAGCATTTTTGGCCACGACATTCCTCTTCGGCAGCACAAATACAGCAGTACTGTTTTTGGATTGGATTTGCCTTTATTAGTCTCGCAGTGGAGACATTTACATTTCACAGCAGCAAAGTTATGAAAGAAATGAAAGTAGAAAAGCAAAATACAGGAGCTGCTAGAAAGCCACCATAACAAACTGCTAAAAACGGGCGCTTTTATCCTCTCTTTCATCTAGAACTGCTTCATGTAACGAAGAGGGTACAGAAAGTGCCTAAGAATGAATGACTCTCCGTCTTTGTGTGGTCATAATTTTTTGGTTCTTTTCACTTCAAGATGGCGCCGCGAGAGTGGCAGCCTTTCCAGCAACTCGTGTTTTATTTTTCTTCTTCTTTCAATCTTTTAATATTCCTTTCATAGCTTTGATGCTGTGAAATGTAAATTTCTCCAATGCGAGACTAATCGAAGGTAAATCCAATCCAATATTTAGCTAGTTGCATCTACCAGAAACGCCAATATCGATTGTCCGATCAGCATGGTTACATTTACCAACTTCTACATGACAAGGAAACTTCAAACTTCAGGAGCACACTATGATAAAATAACATAAGGTGTCCACAAATCGACAATCACGCGTTCCACGCCATAATTCGACATCGAAAGCTCACGACACGGCTAGCGAGAAGCCATCTTGGGGAATTTTACACGACCGGGGAAAACGACTTCCTTTAAACATTACGAGCCCGCACATGCTCAAATTGAAAACACATCGACTCGATTTCTAATCAAGCTTTACATATTTACAAGCGAGTTCGAAATGTCTGAGATAAAACGACAGATGGACACGGATTCTGTCCCCGACCCAAACATGAAAACACGTACCCATTCTCAGGCGCCGGCTTGAAAGAGGAATCGCAAGGGATCATGGGAACGTTTGTAGACACTTCGCCTCGCGAGAAGTCACATTGAACAGACGTATTGAACAACGAGATTTGACGTTAGTGAATGAGCCACTTTATAATTTATATTGAATAATTTCTATAAAAACAAAACATTCTTCGCATCCTTAATGTAGTATCTATTTTTACGCTTTTAGTGTTTTGTTGTCAAACAACGCACATTATGTTTCAATTATGCTGGTCAAAAGCTAATTTTAATCGCAGCTGGCTTGTATGTCCCTAAACATGTTTTTACGCTGCTTTTAAATGATTCTAAACCTTTTCCTCCTTCACATTACGTTTTTGTGATGTTTTCGTTTTTTTGTCTTTAAGTTTGACCTTTAAAAGCTTCCGCAATATGGATTTTTAATAAATTTTATAATATATTTTATTTCAAGCGGATTTCAAAGCTCTCAAGGACACTTTACAGTCACAGACACAATAATAAATGAAATACAATTATAAATAAAATGCAATTTTAAATCGGTGGCTTTTGAGATGGGATTTGAAGGTGGGAAGAGAATCGATGTTACGAATGTTGGGAGGAAGTGAGTTCCAGAGTTTGGGGGCAGAGCAGCTGAAAGCTCCGCCCCCCATTGTGCTGAGACGGGAAGGGGGGGGGCACACAGAGGTGGAAGAAGGAAGAGGATCTGAGGGAACGAGAGGGAATAGAAATTTGAAGAAGGTCACATAGGTATGGGGGGGGGGGCAAGGTTATGGATAGCTTTAAATGGATAAAGAAGAATTTTAAATTTTATTCTCTATTTGACCGGGAGCCAGTGGAGCTCTTGGAGGTCGGGGGTGATGTGGTGAAAGGATGAGGTTCTGGTGATGATCCGGGCTGAATAATTTTTATAATGCTCTACAATTCATACTGTATAAACTAGGCTCAATAACCTATAGAAGCCAAGCCTTTTAGGGCCTTCTTGACAGGAAAACAACACACTGTCATCTCCTCACTTGGGAAATAGTTAGAATAGTGAAATATTTATTATATCAGCTTCTTGAAATTGTCACACAAAAATGCACAGAGGACAAAAAGTTTCCAGATGCAGTATATTTCTTTATTAATTTCTCTATTATTTACAGCTGTGATAACTTGGCAGTTCTTTTCAAAAGTGATGCGAGTGCAGCGAAATTCCAGGAAGGTCACTCTTCCCAAGGGCTCACATCTGTGTCAATGGCCACGCAGTTGTAGGCGGCATAACGAAGCTTCTCCTCGCAAACTTTGGCGCTGCAATGAGAAAATCCACACATGCGACATTCACCAGGCTCATAATTACAGGATATCAATGCAGTCGGAATATGTGTTTCAGATGGCCGAATGCCTACCTCGGGTAGTTGGGTAAATAAAGTGTGCTGGAGCATGTGGAAGACTGCGGAAGCGCGTCGCCTTCAGAGCTACACCGGGAAGTAAAAAAAATGTAAAGTTTAAAATGTCCACTTGGAAGTTTTGTTAAAGGACAACCGACGTCTCAGGACAAGTTGTGTCCATAATTTGTAAAATGACTTCTACTGAGCGTATTTTACAAAGTTTCCACCGCATATAGCTATATTTTACGTTTTAAGACTCTGAATCCGGAAGTCTTGTTGGTGAGTTGGTGACGAGTCCGTACGTGACGTCACTGAAGGAACGCCCCTGACCGAAAAAAGGACACATTGTAGCAGTCCTTCCATCACGTCAATGCATTTTGATGTGCTTGTTTGGTCTGAAAACGTCATGTTGCACCAAAAAGAGCCAGAAGAGGGCGACCAAGCTCCATATAAGGAATTTATCAGCCTGTGGAAACGGGCTGATTAATTCCTCACAGGGAGCTTGGTTGCCATTTTCTGCCTCTTTTCTGGGACGCTACATTGCAGTCCAGATGCCTCAAAAAGACACAAAGGACTTCTTTAATCAATTGCAAGCATGTATGCTTTCCTCTTCGGACCTATTTGAATCATATTCATAACTGGATGTGTAACAAGAAAGCATATTCTCCGAATCTGAAGCCATTGTTTTGATTCTCCAGCAATGCAAGACGTCTTGGCGTGACGTCACGAACTGGGGGCGGGACTTTCTGAAAATGCCCAATTCGCAGCACAATTTTTTTTGCAGATTTTGGACACTTTAAGTCATTTTTATTGGTGTTTTGCATTTGAATAAAAATATCATACTGCGTGTTTTGGGTATTTTAGATGCTATAAAACGATTTTCTGATGTCAGTTAAGAAACAAAAAAGTGACGTCGGTTGCCCTTTAAGTTATCATTATACTTGCCAAAATACTTGCTTGTCAGAAAAGATGTAGATGGGGGCGGGAAGACGACTTCGACCGGTCACAAACCTTAGAAACCTGCTACGGTCCTCTGAAAAGATGAAGGGTGGGCAGGTGCGTCATCAGGTTTTACGATGGATTTCTGAGTTGAGGATGAAAAGAGCGAGTTGACTTACCATTAGTGAAGTTGGTGAGCGCCTCCCACAAATACTGCACACGGACGTCATTTTGTTCCAGGTCCTCATAGCTAGCTGGTGAGCAAATTAGAAATACGTTAGCTTCCAAATAAAGACAAATAAATAACATCAGTGCTGTTCAACTTTCCACTCCGATGCTAGTACTAACTGAGTCTTTTGAGTGCTTCAACGCTGATCTCTGGGTCACCGCAAACTTTCTTCTCCACTTCCTGCCAGGTAAGCAGATCCAAAACCGCTTGCGGGACCACTTTGAGCAACCCGGCTTGTAACGCCGCGATCTGCGATACCGCAAACACACGTATGACTCACGCAAAATGGTGTGTGTCTGGTGAAGAGCGCGTAAAGGCACCTGCTGCTTGCTTTCCTCCAGTCGGGCCTTTTGCACCAGGCGGATGAACTCGCTGCGGTCTTCGTAGTGAACGGCGACATTACCGCCCCCTGGGACAAGCTCCACCATCTGGCCGTCGCTTAGCAGCGTGGTGTAAACCAGCTCCTCACGGAAACGGAACTCGAACGTCTCGCGGTCCATATTGTCCATTGCATCCAGTAGGTTAACCTGACAATTCAACCAAAAAGCTTATTGATGAGGATTTTACTGCTTTATGTATTGTTGATTTTATTGTAAAGTGTGCTTGGGTGTTCAGAAAGGCGCTTGTAAATTAAATGTATTATTATTATTATTATTATTATTATTATTATACTATTGGAGGAAATGGATAAAATCGACTATATAACATAACATACTATACATACATACATAACATAATATATCATCCTCACCAGCACAGAGTCAACTGCGTGGAAGTCTTTGCTCCAGGTAACTGCCTCGCCGGTCAGCTGCTTCCACACTAGACCGGGTAGAGCTAGAATCTGTCAGATGAGGGAACAACAAAAAACAACAAATTAAATATGGCTGAAAATGAGACAAAAATGTAAGAAGGAAACGAATCACTAACAAGGAAATCTTTCCCCCTCAGTGCTGCACCCATGAGCTGCCCAATCCACTCATACTTGTGGAATTCCTTGCAGGATGGGTTTGGGACATAGTAGTCTCTGGCCTCCAAGGCACCCTAATGAGAAATAGAGTACACAATAAAAAGACGAGAAAAAAAATGTGAAAGACACATTTTTTTTGGAGGGGGGGTACTTTAATTCATTTTTTTTTCCACATGAAACTATCAAATGCGATCTTATAATGGCACGGGAGAGGTTTTTCCTGTTACTTTTATTGTGGTTGGTTTCTACTTCCTGTTTTGTTTCCAATCCTGTTAGCTTGACAGATAAGGCAAAGCCCAATTTTCCAGGCACTTATATAATAATAATAATAATACATTTAATTTTGAAATAAATAGTTCTTATCCTGTGACTGTAAAGTGTCCTTGATAGTTTTGAAGGGTGCTTAGAAATTAAATTTATCATTATTATTATTAATTTATTAGCGCCTTTCAAAACTCTCAAGGTCATTTCTATTAGTTATGTACGTGAGAGTTTTGCAAGGCGCTTATAAATACAATGTATTATTATTATTATTATTATTATGGAAAGCTATCCATTCCAACAAGCCATCAACGACCATCACAAATATAAATGAAATGTATTATTATTATTATTATTGATAATAATTTAAAACTAATAATTTAAAACTTTCAAAACTCTCAAGGTCATTTCTATTAGCTATGACCTTTAGAGTTTTGAAAGGCGCCTATAAATACAATGTATTATTATTATTATTATTATTATTATTATTATTATTATTATGGAAAGCTATCCATTCCAACAAGCCATCAAGGACCATCACAAATAAATGAAATGTATTATTATTATTATTATTATTATTATTATTATCTTCCATCAGCTAGCTAGCTAGCTAACGTTCTATCTATTTGAGTTATTTCCGGGTTGAAGTAACGCTGGCGCGTGCGACTGCCACTGCTCATCCACAGAAAAACTTGACTGTAAAGTGACTGTTAATAGTGCTGGAATATGACTTGAAATATTGCCTGTACAATTAATAACGGTTCCGTCATACCTGGTTAGACGTTCGCGTGAAAAAAGGTAGCGGCATTGGACATTCAGCCGAGCTGGGACAAAGTTCCTCCGACATGTCGGCCAAGCTGTCCCGGAAGCCGCCGCCCTGGTCGATGATGCCCTCTGCGATGAATTTGCATTCCCACCACTGGTCGTAACGAGCAGGCCACCTGTAATCCAAACTCTTCTCCATTTTATCCGACGGTTTTAAGCCTTCGTACACCTGCGGGGGTTACAAGTACAAATGTGACCGAAATATATCTGTGGTGTGCAGTAGGTGGTAAGTGTTGAAGTAGTATTTTGTGACCATAGGAATTCTGTACTGGAGTGTTTATACTTGTGATGCTTTTTTTAGATGACATTTCAGAGAGATTTGTTTTTCTTTTTTGATTTTCACTTGATTCACTATCATGTACTTTAGCCACAAATCAAGCAGAGCTGACCTGACTGAACACGGCGTTCTTGCAGCTGGAATCCAGTGAGGGGTTGTCCCTATGCTCCATGGCGAGCCGCCTATTGATGTAGAGGCACGGTAGGAAGTTGGGCTTGCTGGTCTCCGAGTCCTTCAGGCACTGCGTGACCAGCGCGGAGCGGCGTTTAGACTGCAGCAAGAACTGCTTTATGCTCTGGAAGGTAGACCCCCCCCCCCAGAAGAAAAAAAAAAAAAATCGGCATCAGAAATGTTGTTCACGCGCAGACTGTCAGGGGCGATCTTGTCAAACTGTCTTATCATCCATACAAAGATGATTGTTGAAAAATCATAGTTGCCATTAAGTCATTCACTGCCAGACATGTGCAATAATGTGTCATCTCGAGTGCCAGGGTTTTTGTCATTGTCACTTGAATTCCAGGACCCATAGAATATTGAATTTTAGGACTACATAAACATTAAATGCAGCGTAAGAAACCTTAGACTCTCTCCTTTAATCAGAACAAAATAGTTAATTCATATGTTATATGGGTCTGGAGTTATATGAGCTTGAAATGAGGGTTGCTGTCCAAACTACAATGCAATACATACATATTGGTTTATATAGCGCCTTGAGTGAATGGCGCTCTACGTGATATTTTAAATTCCCAGATAAATTTGTGAATGGCAGTCAATGAGTTAACGAGTTCATTTTACACATATGAAACACCAATAAACCTACTTTGATGTGGTTGAAGGTGCCCAGGCTGTAATCCCAGGCAGGCACAATGTGCGGGAGAACATGATCCAGTAACGAAACGAACCTGTGAAAAGAAATAGCGATGGATTAATTTCGTTTTCAAAAGTTCGCCCATATGAGGAAAAAAACATTTGCTACCTCTGGATGATCAGTGCTCGACGATAAAGGACATCAGCCGGCGTCCCCTGTAGACGGGGGTAGCGCACCAAGTAGGAGGACTGAAAGACATCGGCATTCAGTCCCAGGTCTCGTTCGCATGACGACTTGATCTTCAAGCCTCGGATGCGCACGTCTATGCCCTCGTCTTTTCCAAACAAAGGATACATAAAATGATAGATGGTTACAAAAACAAAACACATTTTTGCAATTGAGTATCTTTTTTTTCTCTTACAGCCTTCTACAAAATGAGTACTGTATGCACATACCGTATTTTCTGCATTATAAGGCGCACCTAAAAGAAAATATATTTTGAAAAGTTGACCATGCGCCTCATAATCCAATATGCCTTATGTATGGAAAACATTTTAAAATATATCATTTGTTGATGGTGCACCTTATATTCCAGAAAATACGGTATGTATTTTTTTAATTTATAAAATTCATATTAACTCATTCACTGCCAGACATGCAATAATGTGTCCACTCCAATGCCAGAGGTTGGTTCATTGTCACTCAAATTGCAGGACCTACAGAATATTGAGTTTTAGGACAATATAAACATTTAATACAGCGTAAGAAACCTTAGACTCGCTTCTCTCATGAGAAAAAGGAGTTAATTCCTAAATTATATGGGTCTGGAGTTATGAGCTTGAAATGAGGGCGGCTGTACAAAATACAATATAATACATACATATTGATTTAGATTGAGTTTTAGGAATAGATAAGCATTCGATTCATCGTAAGAAACCTTAGACTTGCTTCTTTCATCAAAAAAGAGTTAATTCCTAAGTTATATGGGCTGGAGTTATCTGAGCTTGAAATGGGGGCGGCTGTACAAAATGCAATATAATATACATAATGATGTATATTGACTTTTGGGACTACATAAGCATTCAATTCAGCGTAATAAACCTTAGACTCGCTTCTCTCATGAGGAAAAAAAAGAGTTAATTCCTAAATGATAAGGGTCTGGAGTTATATGAGCTTGAAATGAGGGTGTCTGTCCAAAATACAATGCAATACATACATATTGGTTCATATAGCGCTTTAACAACAGCTGAAGCTGGAACAAAGCGCTAACATTGAAAAAAAAAGGAAAATGCTGCCCCCTCATGGAAGGGAAAGAACACTGCCAGAGGTCAGACCAGCGCTTTATCAGCACCCAAGCATGAAAAACAAAACCCGAACAAATTCGAGAATGGCTCTCTACGTAACATTTTCAATTCCCGAATACATTTGTGAATGGCAGTGAATGAGTTAAACATCCACTGTCAAGGTCTCTTTACAGTGACAGGATAAGTTTTGGGTGGGTGAGCAGCGGCAGCCAAAGTTGCCATCTTGCTTTTTATTTTCTAGCTATCTAGCTAGCTAGCCATCTGGCTATCTAGCTAGCCATATATTTGCTATCATCTATCTAGCTGGCTATCTATTAGCTATATAGCTATCTAGCCAGCTAGTTATTAGCTAGATTTCTATCTATTTAAGTTACTTCGGGGCTGAGTGAACGCTGGCGCGTAAATCCAGCGATTGCAAATTTCAAAAATACTTTTTTATAATACCTCGCCCTAGCCCAGGGGTGTCAAAGTCATTTTTTTTGCCGCGGGCCACATTGTAGTTATGGTTTCCTCTCGAGGGCCGTTATGAATTTGGGGAACCCAATAGAATGTTTAAATCCCTTCAAATATTACATATAGAGCACACAGCAAATTAATGAATAACTCGTTTTCAAATCTGAAGTCAAGAATAATGACTTTTATTGAGGTTGACATCCAAAAATATGAAATTTTGGCTCAGATTTTAGCAATCATCATGGAATTTAACAAGTTTGATTTGCTTTCGCGGGCCGAAAAAAATGATGTGGCGGGCCGGATTTAGCCCGCGGGCCTTGACTTTGACACCATGCCTTTGAAATCAAATCTCACCCCGACATTCCTCAATTCGGACCTCAATGACTGGCAAGTGTGACGACATGTCTTCCAGCACGCATATCTCGCCAATCAGATTGCTGCAGACAAAAGCGTTTAAAAGTGATGTCTTTTATCAGAAGCAAAATTTAACTTTGCTCAATCAGAGTCTCTGGATTAAAATACGGCAATTTTAAGAGGCCTACTCGTCAATGGTGACGTCACTCAGCTTCTTCAGGGTGTCTCCCTCGCCCCCGTACACAGTCACCTTCTTTGGCATGTAGTTGTCGTCTGTGGAGTCCACCGTCAAAATCATCTTACTACGGACACAACGGATAAACATTTGCACTTAGATGGCAACAAGAGCGCAACTTTGGCGATGTTGACGCCGGCGGATCCTGACTTGACAACAGTCCCCCTCTTCATGTGAAGGCGTATCCAGTGCTGTCCCTGCATTCCGTCGCTCTCCCAATATGTTTTGGAGTCGCCATCTGTCAAATTGTTCACACCGCCGCTGGGATCCTCCTGGCAGTGGAGGCGATCGGCATAATTTGTGAAATTTGAATTCAATGGGAATCTGAAGTAATTTCCGGACTATAAACCGCGACTTTTGTCACAAGCTTTCAACCTTGCGGTTTATGCAACGATGTGACCAATTTATGCATTTTTACTACCGGCCGCCATGGGGCGCTCGAGCACGAAAGGTAAGAGTAAACACGGCGAATATATGTACCGAGGAAGACGCAAGTTAATTTAAAGGACAACCGACATTTTTTTTGTTTCCTAGCTGACATCAGAAAAACTTTTTAAAGCATCTAAACTACCCAGAACACGCAGGCTGGTATTTTTAGTCAAATGCAAAACACCAATAAAAATTAAAGTGTCCTAAAACTACTTCAAAATAACCCAGAAAATGGCGAGTTTCAGAAGGTCCCGCCCCCTTGTTCGTGACGTCACGCCAGAACATTTTGCCTTGCTTTAAAATCAAAACAATGGCTTCAGATTCAGAGAAGATGCTTTCTTGTTACTCATCCAGTTATGAATATGATTCAAATAGTTCTGAAGAGGAAAGCATACATGTTTGCAATCGATTAAAGAAGTCCTTCCATATCAATTCGAGCCCTCAGGACTCCAATGTAGCGTCCCAGAAAAGAGGCAGAAAATGGCGAACAAGCTCCGTTAGAAATGGGCTGATTTGTCTGGTGGGAATTTGTGTCAGCTAGTATCAAATAGTAGTCTTGGTGTAACACACAACAATTCACCATCGCGTTATTTATGTTTTTCCTTCTAATTTCGCCATCAACAGATGTTTTCAGACCAAACAAAGTACCCAAAATGCATTATGTGTCGCTTTCTCGGTCAGGGGCGTTCCAGATAATCAGGTGTGCTATGTAGTCCGGAAATTACGGTAAGTGGTTCGTCATGGTGTGGTGTGTGGGCTCCCTCTAGTGGTAATAATTGAATAAAAATGTCCAATATGATAACAGGGGCTTGAGTCATATATGCTACTCACTGAACATGAGGAAACGTCGATACTGATCACGCTCTGCTTTAGGCTGCCCAGGTTTTCATCCTCTTTGCCTATGTGGTCATAGAAGTAGTGCACCAGGTCCTCATCACATTCATATGTCCACGTCGGAGGTATATACCTAACAGTTGTGAGAATATCTTATGAGTACAAAGGACATGGAATCTGTGAGTGGTGTTTTGCATTTCAGGCCACCTGGTTAGTCAAGCATTTTGCAGGTCTCTAGATATTATCATAATTTGTTTTTGTTTGTTAAACCTATAAAACATAGCACAATTCAGATTTTACGTCAGTGTACAGGAGTGGTTCATCGATGAAAAGGTTTCTTCAGCCGTCATCTCTACTTTTTTGAAGGTGTTGGATATTTCGCTACTCATCCGAAGAGCTTCATCAGCGAACTAAAATTGTGCTGGTAACTCTGGCCCTATATATCCTTAATAGACAGAGGTGGCAGTGCCAGACCTCTGCTCTGATAGGTCCTGGGGGAGCAGTAGACTACTCCCTGAAGATAATCTGATTACTTCTCTTGTTCTGAACAAAAGCAGCTAATCTGATTACATCTTTTGTTCAGAACAAAAGAAGTAATCAGATTAGTTTCAGGGAGTAGTCTACTGCCCCCTCACCCAAGTGCAGGGACCTATCAGAGCAGAGGTCTGGCACAGCCACCTCTGTCTATTAAGGATATATATAGGGCCAGCGTTACCAGCACAATTTTAGTTTTCTGACGAAGCTCTTCGGATGAGGAGCGAAACGTCCGACATCTTCAAAGAAGTACAGAGGACGGCTGAAGAAACCTTTAACAGCTGTAATGTTGCTTAACATGACCCATAATACTCCAAAATGTATTACTATATTACCAAGTACAGTAAAGTCTCGTTATATCGATATTCAAGGGAGTCCGAAAAAATATCGATATAACCGGGACTATCGATATATCCGACCCTGTTTGCATGTAATTTTCTCCGTGCGTGCATAGAAATAGTATCGATATAACCGGGACTATCGATATATCCGATATCGATATAACGAGACTTTACTGTATATTATATTATCATTGTCAACACTACAACTATTTTTATTATTAATACAGTAAAGTCTCATTATATCGATATTCTCGGGAGTCTGAAAAAATATCGATATATCCGACCCTGCGGCATGTAAATTTTCTCCTTGCGTTCATAGAAATAGTATCGTAATAAGCAGTACTATCGATATAACCGATATCGATATAACGAGACTTTACTGTAGTATTATTATGTGGATTATGTTTTACACAAAAAAACACTCACACACACACAAATATAAAGACCAGTGGAATGATGCACCATGTTCAGTGAAATGATATCCGTTTTAAAAAATACTCTACTCCATTCTATTGAAACATTTACTACTCCAAACTCACCTAAGCTTCTCTACCGCAGCGTCATCCGCCTCCGCTATCTTGGGTTTTGATCCAAGGAACAAGGCATTCTCCACGTCCACCACGTGGTCCCATCTGTTACACGCCTTGTGGTCGTAGCCCAAGAGCTGCTGTTGTCTGCCCACCGTCTCGGGCGACTCCACCGGCACTAACCTGTCGCCGCCTTCAGTGTGCTTGCACACCAGAATCCAGCCTTCGTCGAGCTCCTGCCCGGGACGGTGTTCTTCCAGTTGCTCCTGGATACACACACAAAAGCAAGTACTATAACTCACTATTTCAATGTCAATGTGCCATTTATACAAGCATCAGACAAGTCAATAAGTTAACTTTGCTCTGTCTTGATCAAATGATGTTTTTGTTTATCAATGGAGCAAAAATGGAAGACATGTCATCACACCTGTAAGCTTTTGCCACATGAAAATTTGGCATCATGGTTAAAAGAAGGCTTCTTACCTTGTTTATCTTCACCCAAAGACCTTGGCTGTTACAGTACTCCTCCCCTGAGGTCCGGATACACATCCCTTTCTTTAGCTCAATGGCGTACTTGCATAGTTTCTTATTAATCGGATTCTGGTGTGGGCTGTCGAAGACGGATACCACGGTCTTGTCGGAGCCTCCCGTGGAGACCCCCGAGGCAGCGACGCAGGAGCTGGAGGACGAATCCTTGCAGATTTTATAGCACACCTCTCTGGGCACATAACACAGGCTGTCGGGAAGGGGCTCGCTCTTCCGGAAACACTCAATACAACGAATCAGAAAGCGAATCCGACCGAGCAGCAAGTGTGGACTGTGCCCCAGTGACATGATGATGGTGGTGGTGGAGATTGATCTAAGTAGCAGTCAGATGACATGACCCCACGGTCTTCCCTGTTTGTGCTGGGACCCCGCCTGCCAAACGAAACAAAAACGACATTTCTGAACGTCTAACACAACAGCAGCAGTCACGCGCAAGGCGTTGCTGTCAAGCTCTCAAACAGAGGGTCTAAAGGTTAATCGGTGACAAAGTTCCGATGGACGTGTTGGTAAATCAGTCAAGTCCTCGAGGAAGCTAACACGGCAAGCTAGCAATGTTTTGTGAATTTGAGCAGCTCACAAGTTATCAAATAATTTTGACAAATGACAGACACCGAATGGGATAGACATTTAACTAAATTGAACTAATATTCTACGTACCAATAATGATCGCAGGCGCCTGGTTTTTTTGTTGAATCTTTAATCGGTGTTGAAAATAAGAGCCGGGACTGTAGACTACGGAAGTGCTTTCGCTTCTTTTGACCCGCTCTGATTTCCGTACTTAAAATTTCATGTGATTTCAGTGTTTTATTTTATTAGTAGGGTTGTCGAATTTTTTTACTGACAATACGTTTAAACATAAAATAAAATAGAACATAATTTATTCATTTTGTGGCCAAGTTACATAAAAAAGACATTGTTTACTAAAACCGCAACGTGATCAAAAATGTACAAAGTGACAATAAAATTGACGAATAAAAAATCAGAATACATTAAGTACTGAAAATAATCTTAATACCTTTAAAATATTCATGAAAAAGAAAATATATATCATTTTATTTATTTTTTGGTCCATCCTCCTTTCCCACAATGCATAGCGACAAATGATATATATTTTAGCACATGACTTCCGCTCTGTCCTTCTCGCTCTTAATCCTGTACGATGGCATACACCTTGAGTTATCGAACGCCAGACTTGGGTAAGATTTTCTTGCCAGAATATTTATATAAATCGTTTTCCCTAAGTATAATGTTTGTTTTTGCACGCTGTTCAAATTGTGAGCATAAATAATTGTGGCCGACCTCGTTGCACGTGGTCGCCACAATGCTGGCTAGCGATCTTTCCGAAACGCGCCGCTAAAGCTAAAGGTTTCAAGATCTTACGAATACTCATATTTTTATTAATGGGGTGTTTTCATAATACTTATTATTTTCAACGTAGGGGTGCTTTTTTGGGGGGTTCCGTGATTGGCCGTCAGACCTGCCATGATTTCAAACTCGTTTGTTTCAGAGATGAAGGCTTCCCGGTGGAAAGAAATCGGAGCCGTCGACGTGGGATGAAACGAACAAGCTACTTTGTGCCCTCGGAATTTGGTAAAAAAAAACACTGCCATTAGTACTAGAATAGTATTTTTTTAAAGTACTTTTTAATTTGTTTTGTGACTATTTAAGGCATGTATATGTAAATATGTATCGCAATACAATCAATGCTCCCAACAGCATCTCGATGCTTGTGATGCATTTTTCCCCCGCATCAAACAATGGTTTCAAAATGGTGAATGATTGGCATCTCAGTAGGGAAGTGTATGCATATTTTTTTTCTTCCCCCAACTCTGGGCGAGCGGTGGGTTAAATCAACCAGCACATAGTCAGCTACCCAGGCGACAGTGCCTGGCTCGGTGTTACTGTGCTGGAAGAGGAAGTCCTTGCACATGTCCTCAGCCTCAGAGGGTCTGTTCTAGAACCTTCTGTTGCTGAGCGGCTGCAGGGCGAGGCCCGACGAGAGTGGCCTGTTCCGGCACCCTCTCCGGAATAGACCTAGTGATGGGCCGTACATGCATCTCATACGTACTGCCATTTTGGACCAATATAACTTCAGGAAATGTGCCTTTGATAACGTCTCAAATGCAGGTGGTTTGAATTTGTGATGTTTTTTTTTTTGTCTTGCAGCATTACCTTGGTACTGATGTCCTGATATCAGTAATGACTCTCAAATGGAACTCAAGGTGAGTTGTGCATTGTATGTTATTAGGCATGGACCAGTTACCCTTAAGAGAGATGACTTGAAACCATTAGTTTCGGAGGGATATGCAAATATTGAAAAATATAACAGCTGTCAATGAATGATTGTTAAATAATTTTTGTTAGAATTTTGATACTTGATCGGTGCCCACTTATAATAATAATAATAATAATGATAGATTTGCTTTTTAAGCGCCTTCCAAAACTCAAGGTCACTTTACAGTCACAGGATTTTTTTTTTCTGTGGGTGAGCAGCGGCAGCCACACGCGCCAGCGTTCACTCAACCCGGAAGTAACTCAAATAGCTAGAAAGCTAGCTAGCTATCGAATAGTTAGCAAATAGCTAGCGAATAGTTAGCCAATAGCTAGCGAATAGTTAGACAATGCTAGCGAATAGATAGCCAATAGCTAGCGAATAGATAGCCAGCTAGCGAATAGATAGCCAGCAGCTATCGAATAGATAGCTCTTATAATAATTCATTTGATTTCTAAGCGCCTTGCAAAACTATCAAGGTCACTTTACAGTCACAGGATCAGTCTTTCTGTCAGCAGCGGCAGCCACACGCGCCAACGTTCACTCACCATGGAAGTTACTCAAATAGATAGAAAGCTAGCAAGCTAATACACTTGTCCTGTTTGCTACAATATAGTCAGAATCTGCTACTTGCCCATGCCTACTTGTCCTGTGTGCACTGATGTCTTTCTAACACATCATTCAGACTTGCAACAGCATGGTGAAATTTTCAACCCTGAGCACACAATTAGTGGTTGAAAATGAATGTTTAATGTGGAAATACTTTCAAACTTCTCTATTCTTCTGTCCCTAGTGGTAAATGCAGCAGTTGACTGGCTTTGGGCGGGCCCAACTTCAGGTGTGTTGTGTTTATTTTCATCCATACAGATATAAGCCCCAATCATATACTGCCATGCCAGAGACACCATCTCTGCTGTGGAGTCTTTGTATTGGAAGAAAAAAAACATGAGGGCTAACCCAGGTTTAGTAAAATCCAGTTTACCAGAACCGAAATGCAGCCTTGAAACATTCATAACGTATTTAAATGCAAATATGACCTGTGCCTCACTCTCCTTTAAATGTATGCTTTTTTTTTCCTTCTATAGGGATTTTGGTTCCTGGTGACAGGGAAGATTCCCTTTCAGGTGTGTTTTCGCTTGTAGTTTTACTGCAGATGTAAATCCCCAAACGTTTGGAACCATGCCGGAGACTCCTATCTCTGCTGTGGTTATCTTTATATTGGGGTAGAAAAAAAATCAGGACTGGCACAGGTTCGTGTGAATTCCAGTTTACCAGAATCTGACTTTAAGCCCTGGAACAATGCCAAGGTTTTCTTTAAAATGTCAATATGAGCTGTGCTTCCCTCTTCTATGAATGTTTGTTTTTCTTTTTAGTGACTTGGAGTCCAGATGAGGATGGAAGACTTCCCCATTCTCCAGAGGTGGCTTGGATTGTGCAAAAAAATAATGATGGGACTGCAAAATGAGCGTAGTTGAGTCTCGTTTCAGTTTAGTTCAGCGGTTATGAAAGGAAGGGAAAGGAAAAAGAATAAGTACTGTGCATGACAGTTTCATGTTTTTTTCTCGTATTTTTCAGTCTGTTTAATTTTTTTTCCTGTCAATTTTTTATGTATTTATTAAATACAGTATGTCAAGTAGTGCTTTCTTGTATTACTGTCCTTGAAATGGCAGCTGACCTCATCTAACTTTGGAGCAAATGTTAGCAGTCATTTGTATTTTAGCCAAAACTGATGTGGGTCGATGGAAACATTTTTATTGCACGTTTATATTTAACACGTGGGCGATGAGATGTTTGACTTGTATTAAACGGGGAGTGAACCCAAATATTTACCAAAGTGCTGTCCAGTCCTGATAGTGTCGAGTGAAAATTACGGTTTCCAATAAAAGCAATTAGTCAAAATAGTAAATACCCAACGCTCGTTCAAAACATGAGATCCCTATGTATTTTATATCTAAATTTAGAACAGGTGATCGACAAAATGTGAATAAATCAAATGGGAAGTTAACCCTGACATTTACTTAAGTGATGTCCGGTCCTACTGGTGTCTACACAGTATTTTGAATATAGGTAACAAACCGTTAACTTCGAATTGAGCTTAAAATGTGCGCTTTTTGGTGTTAGCCTTGTGGAACATGATTGGCGCATATTAGTGTAAATAAATTAGAGTTGTGTTGTCATTTTAAACATTACAACACGATTTGGCCCAAATGAATTATTTTGTGTTCAACAGAATAGCTGCTTTTATATTCTGCTTGCACCATCATCGTGAAAAGAAATCTCATGCTCCTGATTAAAATCCCCCATAAAGTGATGTGTTGCCACATCTGTTATCAAAGGAAGGCTGTCCCCTAGCTGGAAGCAGTTTTTATTCTCCGCCGAGGAGCTCAGTCGAGGGAAATCAGTGGGCTGCTCCAGCTCAACATCCTCGAGGCTCATCCTGTGAATGTGAAGGTCCCATTTTAGATTGAGAAGGATTTGGGCTGTTATGCTAATATATAGCTACCAATGCAAAATCTTCTAATCCCGTGACTGTTAAGTGTCCTTGAGAGTTTTAACCGAATAATTTCATAAAACTGCAAATTATTGTCACACTAAGACATTGGTGTAAATATGGAAATCACAATACAGTATTTTTGAGCTATTATCTGATTCATTAGGTGATACTAATATCACATTGTATTTGACCAATGATATCAATACTATCATGATACAGATGGCTATTTGGTTATTGATGTAACAAATTTTAGCATGATAGATCTAATTTCCGAACTATAATAGCTGACTGAACTCTTGCTATTTGAGAGGCTTGCGATCAGATCGTTTATTTGAAGTCTGATGCCTCGATATCGAGAATGATATCAGGGATCACATAATTTCCTTGAAGTCTGATACCTGGATATCGTTACTGATATCACAATCCTGTATGATATCATTTTGTCTTGATATATTCCCAACAATCAAGTTATCATTGTATTGTCATTTATAGTCAACTAGCGATTCAGACAGTATCCAGACATGAAAATGTCATGACACCTAGCCAAAAATATAAATAAGACAAGATGAGGACATGACAGACCTCATTTCAAAGGTGGATCCTTTGAAAGCAGGTCTCAGGCGATCTGCAGTGGACATGGTGTACGGGATGGAGAAATGTTTCTGGGCCCAGTGCTTGTCTTTCTCCAGGGGTGCCAGGTTCTGGTACATGTCATCCACAGCCAGCATGGACACCTTGAGGGTACAACGTAAGCAGCGTCAAGAAAAAAGAACAAAAGCAAAAAAAGAATACAAGTACCTGAATATTTCTATCAATCAGCTGGTTGGTCTCGAAGTCATCGTCGTCCTCGCCGAACGGGTTGATGATCAGTTCTCCCACCTTGAGCCATCCAGCATAGAAGAAGAACTGCAGCAGCGTGAAGACAGGCACATAGAGGTCAAGCTTGTGGTCCTTGTAGCCTTTGTCCGGGTTGAGGAACTGGCGACCGACGACACACAAGGCGAAGAAGGAGTAGACTGCTAACGTCACCACCTGCACAACAAGACGGTGGAGAATATGCTTTCTTGTTACACATCCAGTTATAAATATGATTCAAATAGTTCTGAAGAGGAAAGCATACATGTTTGCAATCGATTAAAGAATTTATTCCGTGCCACTTTGAGGCAACATTGGGGGGAAATGTATCACGGAAAAAGAGGCAGAAAATGGCAACCAACCTCCTGTGAGGAATTAATCAGCCCGTTTCCACAGGCTGATAAATTCCTTACATGGAGCTTGGTCGCCCTCTTCTGGCTCTTTTTTGGTGCAACACGAGGTTTTCAGACCAAACAAGTACAGAAAAATGCATTGACGTGATGGAAGGACTGCTACAATTTGTCCTTTTTTTTCGGTCAGGGGCGTTCCTTCAGTGACGTCACGTACGGACTCGTCACCAACTCAAAAACAAGACTTCCTGAATATTCAACGTGAGTTTTAAAACGTAAAATATAACTATATGCGCTGGAATCTTTGTAAAATGCGCTCAGTAGAAGTCATTTGAAGTGATTTTACAAATTATGGACACAACTTGACCGGTGGTGTCGGTTGTCCTTTAAGGTAGGAAGTGTGGTCCAATGCTCACCTGAGTGTAGACCAGAGGGATGCTGATCCAGTCATAGTGGAACAAGAGACTGCATTTGGCCCGGTAGTTATTCAGCTCCTGCAACGACAGCCACCAAAGACTTCTCAAGGGTCTTCTCATTCAACAGGACAAAAATACAGAAGATGCCTAAAGTGAATCACATCCATGAGGAGTCTCAAAGCGATATCATCCCTCACGCGGCCCTCTTCTCTCGCTTGAGACGCTAAATTGGAGAACCAAGTTAGCGGCATCCAATACTTGTTGAAGTCCGAATGCAGCGACTCTAACATCTTTAGCTCGTGTGATGTCATGAAACCTGAAGACAAAAAGTGGAAAGTCAAAAAGTGGCTGCCAATGGTCAAACTGGTGTTTGGGTTAGCAGCTACCAGCCTCCACCACATGCTCCAACGTGGGGAAGCGCTTGCGAACTCTGGTACTGATGGAACTCAAGATCAGCACAGATGACAGGTTGGCGTATCGCATGAGACTGCGCCGCAACAGGCGACCCCTCTCGTCGGCTCCGTGGACGTTCCCGGAGACCACCATCATGAGGTTGTCGGGCAGCGGGAAAC